>NW_026607310.1:0-230255 GCF_029890125.1 Rhinichthys klamathensis goyatoka
TGGCGGTCAGTTCTCTGATGTGTGTTTTCTGCTCTGTAACTGTGGCGGTCAGTTCTCTGATGTGTGTTTTCTGCTCTGTAACTGTGGCGGTCAGTTCTCTGATGTTTGTTTTCTGCTCTGTAACTGTGGCGGTCAGTTCTCTGATGTGTGTTTTCTGCTCTGTAACTGTGGCGGTCAGTTCTCTGATGTGTGTTTTCTGCTCTGTAACTGTGGCGGTCAGTTCTCTGATGTGTGTTTTCTGCTCTGTAACTGTGGCGGTCAGTTCTCTGATGTTTGTTTTCTGCTCTGTAACTGTGGCGGTCAGTTCTCTGATGTGTGTTTTCAGCTCTGTAACTGGCGGTCAGTTCTCTGATGTTTGTTTTCTGCTCTGTAACTGTGGCGGTCAGTTCTCTGTTGATGGTTTTCTGCTGTGTAACTGTGGCGGTCAGTTCTCTGTTGTGTGTTTTCTGTTCTGTAACTGTGGCGGTCAGTTCTCTGATGTTTGTTTTCTGCTCTGTAACTGTGGCGGTCAGTTCTCTGTTGTGTGTTTTCTGTTCTGTAACTGTGGCGGTCAGTTCTCTGATGTGTGTTTTCTGCTCTGTAACTGTGGCGGTCAGTTCTCTGTTGTGTGTTTTCTGTTCTGTAACTGTGGCGGTCAGTTCTCTGATGTTTGTTTTCTGCTCTGTAACTGTGGCGGTCAGTTCTCTGTTGTGTGTTTTCTGTTCTGTAACTGTGGCGGTCAGTTCTCTGATGTGTGTTTTCTGCTCTGTAACTGTGGCGGTCAGTTCTCTGATGTGTGTTTTCTGCTCTGTAACTGTGGCGGTCAGTTCTCTGATGTGTGTTTTCTGCTCTGTAACTGTGGCGGTCAGTTCTCTGATGTTTGTTTTCTGCTCTGTAACTGTGGCGGTCAGTTCTCTGTTGATGGTTTTCTGCTCTGTAACTGTGGCGGTCAGTTCTCTGATGTGTGTCTTCTGCTCTGTAACTGTGGCGGTCAGTTCTCTGATGTGTGTTTTCTGCTCTGTAACTGTGGCGGTCAGTTCTCTGATGTGTGTTTTCTGCTCTGTAACTGTGGCGGTCAGTTCTCTGATGTGTGTTTTCTGCTCTGTAACTGTGGCGGTCAGTTCTTTGATGTTTGTTTTCTGCTCTTGCTCTTCATCCTCACAGCCTCTCATGATCCTTTTATAGTGTCCTGATTCACTGTCTTTTGTACTTTATCTATATTGCTTCAGATAAAAAAAAGTAGTTCAAGTTAATTGTTAATCATAATCAAAGGGATGGTCTGGGTTTAGTATATGTTTATCTCTATTCACTACATTTGCGGCACTATGTTGATCTCAACAGAAAATGATTCATCTCTCTCCCTTTAAAATTTAAACTAAACTATAAAAATATATATTTTTGAATTTCACTGTTTGTATCTCTCCACTTGCTGTAACTGATATGTAATCTTAGTGCCTATTTTACGAGCTGTTGAGACTCTTTCGCAGATGTGAGCTCCAGGCCGTCGGTGGCCGTTCCGCGCTCATGTTCCTGCAGAGAACAGCTTCATCTCAGCCAGGCCTTCGGGAATTTGCCACTGGCTCTTATCTAGATTGTGGTTAAACATGAGATATAATTAATTTATGGTATATCAAACGGGTGATCTTTGTTCTTATTAATTTATTACTTGATCCAGAGCAAATTGATTTTGGTTAACCCTCTGGGGTCTGAGGTGTTTTTGGGGCCCTTGAGATGTTTTGACATGTCCTGACATTTGTGACATTTGTGCTTATTTCAGCTACTTAAAACATACCATTTGCCAACATATAAATTTGCTGTATTCAGCACAAACTCTGCTACAATAATATGTGAGCAAAATGGATGTACAATTTGTACATGTTTGCATTTTATAGAAAAAAAATATTATGTGTGGTAGGGGTGACCCCGAATAGTCGAAGATTCGATGCTTCGATAGGAGGAGCCTGATTCGACTACCAATCTCACGGTCGAATCTTCGCAGATGTGTTATTAAACGAGGATTATGTCATTTTGGCTATATGAGTGTGCTCAATGTCTGATTTCACATAGAACTACTGGTTTTCTGTCAATATGTTAATATACAGCCTATTATGATAATGCTGTCGATAAAAATGTGCAAAGAAAGAAGCTTTTAATAAATATTTTAACGTGCGCGCAGGGTGAATAAATCCAAACACCCCGTGACAGATTTAAGTTTCACTTTCGATCCGTGACCGACAGAGGAGCGTCTTGTCGGCAGGGATTTAAATCTTTAAAAATGTCTGGGATAAGACAATCTAAAGATGCACACCATCAGAAAGGATATTCTCCAAGGCTGGATTTAGCATCAGGAAAGCACTTCTGCCGGCCAACGTTAACAGGCTGGTTTTCCTCGGGACGTTCTAAAACGCTTAACGTGAAAAAAGCTTTTAAAACGCTTAAATGGCACTTTTACGTGCTTAATGTATGTACACAGTAGGCTACACACCTTAAGAAACCATTCTATGTGCAGATAAGCAGATGAACCCAGAATATGAACGCAACGCGTTTCTCCTATTGAAAGTCACGTAAAGCTTTTTCTTTAACGGTTTTCTATGGGAGGAAAATGCTTAACGTAGCCTAAGTTATAATAAAACGCGTTGCGTTCATATTCTGGGCTCATCTGCTTTTCTGTAGGCTATATAGTATGCTTTATTAATATAAGGTGTGTACACAATTTGATCTTTTAATATAACAGTTTTAGGACAAAGCCGTTAAGCGTTTTTCACGTTAAGCGTTTTAGAATGTATTTTATCCGCGCACACAATTTGAAAAGACTCAAACGGACACAGGCCGAGTGAAAGACTGGATTTAGTTTTTTCGATCAGGTATGAATAAGTGATTTCAAAACATTTCAGCCGGTTCTAATTTGATTTTTGGATACTGTGAACACGTTTAGCTAAAAAGACTGCCGCTCCAGTTTAGCGTTTATTGTTGTTTCTGCAGTTAAAAAGACAAAGTTGACCATCCTGGCCATACTTTCGTTATTTTAATAATTTCTTTATTTTTATTTTATTAATTGATCACTCAGGGTGATCTAATTTAACTATTTGTGACTTGTGTTTTGAATTTTGTTCCCCTGCACTTTAGGCATTTTGCACACATTTGTTCTGCTTCTTGTGATTTGATTCTGACTTATTTCGTTTTGTATTTTTATTTATTATAAAAGTATATTATGTTCTTAATTGTTGATTATTTTTCAGTGCATCGATGTTGCGCTGTAGGCCTACATAGAGCATGCTCGTACAGGCAATTCAGCCGATTTAATTTGATTTGCATGTGAAATGCAAATCCTATCTGCAGTGTGGCCTTTCTGCAGTTATTTATGTTATTTCTTAGTTTTATTGATCCAAAATGTTTTTATACATTTTCTTCTTTATCTTTGTGTGATGTTCTGTACATCGCGGCTTTAAAATGTTAAAGCCCCGCCCCCGCCCACACATGATTCGACTATTAGTCGACTATAGGCAGGACCTGACGAATCTGATTCGACTATGAAAATCCTTAGTCGGGGACACCCCTAATGTGTGGTTAGTACGTTTTGGGGAAAAAAATGTCACCGCAATAAGGCCATTTAACACATACTGAATAGTTGTCCACAAGACTTTTGAGTTACTATTCTTGTAGGCTAGAATTTTTACTTCAAAATGAAGTGAAAATCATTCTGACCACTCTTTCACAAACAACAATATAACAAATTTAATTTCTTACGTCAGTTTTTGGTCAGCACTGCTGTATGCGTGGTAGTGTGAATGGCCATGAATATTAATGTGATTTACACCTGGGAAGACTAAAGACACTCCCCGAATGGCTAATGGCCCATCAAGGTGCTGTGAGACAGCCTGAACTAAGAATGATTCACCGATGAATAAACAGTTAAAAAGAACTGCATTTATTCAAAATAGAAATCTTTCCTAAGAACATAAAGACTTAAAGTCATTCATATCACTTAACAAAAAAAAACATAAAAAGACCAAACTTGTTTTTTTTTTTTTTATTAAAATAAAATGCATTCAAAGAATCCTAAAAAAAAACTATCACAGGTTAAAAAAAAATTAAGCAGCACAACTGTTTCCAACAATGATTTAAAAAAACACAATTAGGCTACATTACATCTGTAAAATATTACGTCTGGGCGCTTACTCAATATGATTCTCGATGGCACTGAGCACTGCAGCCACATTCCTAAAAAAAAACTGTTAGCACATTATCCAAAGTAAACTGCTGGACAATTAATGGTTATAGATGCACAATGTATCTGTTGATGGACGGAGAAAACATCTATTGATGGGTAGACCGCGTCACCGTGAGTATCTGTTTATGGCCCATATAGACCGCACGCATTTACTGATACACTCAATGAACGGATGTACCGAATACAAATAAAACATCTCCAGTTAACTAGCAGAGCATTCATTTAGTCCGCTCTTAAATAAGAGATCTAGTGCTAAAATGTTTTGTTTTTGAACTCAAGCTGAGCGCTCGTGTCCGCTGCTATCAGTGTCATGGATCCAGTCTCTTGTGGCGGCGCGCGCGCAGTCTTCACTCGGACGCGCTCTTCAATCTATCTCCGTTGCGGACACTATTCATTCCGGTGAAATCACAAAATAAAATGCACACAAACATGTGTCCTATATACGTGTGTGCTTGATATAGACTGTAACCACTGATAAACATATTCGGTTTTGATGAGAGAAAAAAAAAACTATACCGAGGGCGGATTCGAACCCGTAACCTCTGACACGCTTGGCAAAATATCTATCACTAGACCACTGAAGTACTCACACAAAATATGCGGATCGATATATTTCACTAAATCATTATAACCTAAGCAGTTATTCAAAAAGTTTACACGAGCGTATAAGCTTACACGAATTTTAGGGATATTGTGAGGTAATATTTCCTATGTCAAAAGCTACCTAGCCAAAACTAGGCAAAATATAGTCTGAAAATTCATTTGAGCTCTATGATCAGAAAAGGAATTACAAACACTAAACAACTTACTCAGAGCTTGTATCCTCGGCAGGGGTCAATTCGTTCTTCAAAATGCAGCCGTTCGTTCTTCAAAATGCAGCCGTTCGTCGTCCAAGTTTCAAATTCCTCTGAGGAAAATGTGAATTCGTCCCCACTGTCCATAATCCTTTGAAGGAGTAGCGTGCTGCCATCCTCAAAACGCGATGAACTATCAGTGATTCTGATGAAGAAAGTTACTTCGTGTTGTTATGGCATGGATCTGGGGGCGTGCCGCATGTGCGATGCATAGATCGCCTATTTACCATGTGAAAAGCTCTAGGGGCGTGGCAGCCTCAGCTAATTAAAGATAATGAAGGGAGAACGAAAAAACTGTACCTCTCCTTGGTTTCAAACGGATTACATAAACTGGAAATATATATATAAAAAAAAATGTACTTCATTTAAAAGAAGAGAATTTCAGCTTCATAAAGAGAAATCTCTCGTACTATCAGTGATTCTGATGAAGAAAGTTACTTCGTGTTGTTATGGCATGGATCTGGGGGCGTGCCGCATGTGCGATGCATAGATCGCCTATTTACCATGTGAAAAGCTCTAGGGGCGTGGCAGCCTCAGCTAATTAAAGATAATGAAGGGAGAACGAAAAAACTGTACCTCTCCTTGGTTTCAAACGGATTACATAAACTGGAAATATATATATAATTTTTTTTTTACTTCATTTAAAAGAAGAGAATTTCAGCTTCATAAAGAGAAATCTCTCGTATCTCTGTGACAAGTATTGACAGAGTTACAGTTATTTTTTCGGACGCGTTTCAGAATGGACTTCACTGACAGAGAGAACGCAGAACGCGCATCATGTTTATTTTTCTTTATTTGACGAAAAGCACAACACTTTGTTTTTATTGTGAGTATCCACTAAAAAAATAGAAACTTAACAGGATCTAATGATGTAGAACACTTAAATGTAAGATCAAAATCAACAGAGTATTTTGAGTCTCTTTTGCACTGATAAGAAAAAAAGCGAGCAGATCACGCCGGCGTGATTGCCGACCCCAGAGAGTTAAAGCAATGAATTTTGCATTGCTCAGGTCCTCCACCAGTTTGGCTTTCACTTTGTTGTAAAGTTGAGGCAAAACATTCTGACTAAAATGCGGTCGGCTCGGTAGTTGATATCTGGGCTCTAACACACGTAGCAAATGCGTGAATCCGTCGTTCTCAACAACTGAAAATGGGCGCATATCCAGCGCCATGAAAACACCAATTGCCTTGGTAATTGCTTGAGCATGGTCTGAGTCGGCCTGTAGCTTAATTTTAAAAGCAGTAGAAAGAGTTTCCTGTTTTTGAGGTCTCTTACGTGTGCTGCTGTCAATGTCGGGATGATGTCTCCGGAGATGCGCTTGCATGTTAGAAGGGTTTCCCGTCGTATGAGCAACTTTTGTGAAACACTTACGACAGACGACGCGCGTTTTGTCTATGACACGATTTCCATTATTGTAGTCCACTGGAAAACCTGGGGTGCGTTTCCCGAAAGCATCGTTAGCCAACTATGGTCGCAAGTTCCGTCGTTACCAATAGAGTTCAATGGGATTTGCGACCAACTTGCGACCATAGTTGGCTAACGATGCTTTCGGGAAACGCACCCCTGGTCAGTTCTTTTTAATGTTACTGTTTTTTGTGTGTGTGTACCCTCTGCCCATCTGCCTGCCTGTACCTGATTGTTGTTTTATTTAAGTAAATCTTTGAATTGGAGCTATTTGCCTCAGCCTTTCTTTATCTGTACCACAACCGTGACAGAAGAACTGACCAAAGAAATCGATTTTGCAGCAGTCTAGATCCTTCTCCTTTCCCAGGAGGATCAGTCCCTCGAGGCCCACACACAGAGGTATTTGGACTTGGACCTCTAGTTCATTATGATGACACCAGCCTCTGTGTTCTTCCGGGCAGGCCTCAACGCTGAGACCAAAGCACGCCTCCCCGGAGATGGGCCTCGGGGGAACTTCGTGACCTGTGTGGAGTGGGTATATTGACCAGCTGTAACTCTCCCTTCACCATTGGACCAGGAGAAGAGTCTTCTTTACCGCTGGTCCCGTCCAGCCCAGCCGAGCCTTCACCGCTGTTCCCGTCCAGCCCAGCCCAGCCGACTTAATAATCTTAAAAATATTCTATAAACATTCTTATAAACATGTTCTTTGTTTCATTGAGAATTTGTATTACAGTGAGTGAGATTCCTGCTCCACCACCTGAGTATGACGGTCAGATCAATTTGAAAGACTTTTGGACATCCGTGACTGCCGAAGTAGTTTGCCGGGGCCTATTGGGCAGTAAGAAGTTATTTTGTTTTTGTTAGAGTTAGACATACAAGTTTAGCACTTTGCATAATGGATAGCTACAGTTGTTTTAAAATAATTGCATTAGACTAAATCGAGCAAGGGGAATTACTAACCAAATGTGTATATATTTAGTAGTTTTAACTGTTTTTACTTATTGAAAAAGGACATTTTTTCAGGTGCCCGTCAAAATCCTTTTTTGGTGTCACCATCATACCACTACTGGGCTCCTTGGATTGGTCCCAACACCAGATGAGAAGATACAGTTTTAAATACTGAGTATGCCAAGATGCACGCCCCAAGACCAGCTACTGAAGAAGCCGAACTTCAAGTTACAGACGAGAGGCTAGAGAAGTGCTTACCAATCTGTTTTCTACATAAACAAATCAATATATTGGATACTTTTTTATTGCGACCTTGTATGTGCAGGTGGATGTGGTGCAGCGCCTTTGCAAGCAATGTGGTCTGGACCCATCAGGTTCCAAAATGGATCTTGTTCTAAGACTTAGACAGGAGATGAGAAACAGGTAGGATTACTTTTGAGAAATATTTTAGTCCATGTAATGTGAATAGTGTTGTGTTCAACACAGGGTATTGATTCAATATAGTTTTTGTTTAAGACAGCTTAGAATTGTATATTTATTAGCGTAACCAAAACATATTTATTTTCTTTTTTAGGGGGTTGGGCAGTCATCACATGCCCCTGTGGAGTTGTGTATTCCCTGAAGTTCCTTCTTCGGGCAGAGTCTCTGCGGGACTACACAGATTGTCTTTTGTCTTTTAAACATTTCCCAAATATCAATATCTATGACTTTGCAAGGGGCTTAGCCACACACACACTAACCTTAGGGAGCCAGAATGTATCCCTTTCAGACCTTATGAGGGACGACTAAAAGATCCTACTCCAGAAAATATCAAACTAGCCGTTGAGGGTCAACTGAAAGTAAACCTCCTTTTGGTTGAAGGAAAAGAAGGACCATGTGGATCCAGATTGTCACTAGGGATGGGAATTGATAAGATTTGATCAATATCAATGCCACTAACGATTCTGCTTATCGATCCGATTCTTTAACGATTCTGTTATCGATTCCTGATAGCACTGTGTGGAAAAAAGTAGTCATATGCTTTTTCGGGGGAAAAAACAAGTGGTTTTATTTGTTTTAAAGCTATACACTTGAGTAAGCAAACTGTACTTTTTATGTAATTTATGTAATAAATGGAACCTTATTGTAAAGTGTCACCAATTAGTTATACACCGATTAAACGTCCCGTGAGTTCCGTGTTTGGAAAGATCAGTTGTTTTAACCATTTATTAAAACGAATCGGTTCAAATGAGTCATTAGTTCGCAAATTAGAAGTGTCATTATCGGACGTGTGCGCGTTGTGTGATTATCCTGGCGGTTGGGACATCCCACAAGATGTGTGTCATCACAGAAAACATTTCATCACTGGATAGTTTTTTTCGTTCATTTAAAGTGTGGTTTATGTCAGCTGAATGTGCGGAACGCTTTTCAGAGAAGATAAGGCAACGTATTTTAGCACAATTCACACCCAGCGGTAGCCTAATTCAGGAAAAACAAATCTCCGAATGCTCCATAAGAAACTTTAGTCTCCCGACCTTACCATCGTGTCGTTTATTTTGATTAATATGTGCGAGGGAGAGAGAGCAAGACAGCGCTTAGTTTTGAGATGGTGAAGCCATATACTTTCGTCTTGCTCCGAAGAGAGAGAGTGCGCGCGCGCGACCGGGGCTCTCTCTCTCTCTCTGCTCGTTCAGTTTAAAACATGCGCACTGTCATAAGCGCAGCAGTTCATCTACATTACTCACCGATCAAATAAGACTTTGGCGGTACAAAAATTAGCTTTGGAGGTCGTGCTATGGTGCTTGATAAAGGACAAAAGGGACAGTTGTGAGTTCACGGTCTGTATACATACTATGGCTGACTCAGAGCAGGAGCATCGATAAGAGGACTCGTTAACGTCGAGGGCATACAATATCGATGGATCGTAAAACTTAGAACCGGTTCTCGAGTGGAACCGGTTTTCAATTCCCATCCCTAATTAGCCCCTTTTCCACCGAAGCATTTTGAGAGCCGGTTCGGAGCCGGTGCCTACTCGCGAACCAGTTCTTTGTGTTTCGACAGCCAAAGAACCAGTTCTCGGCCAGGGGAACTGGTTCCAAAGCGGCACCAACTCTTTGCTGGACTAGAACCGTTCTTTTACCACGTCATGCTTACGTCGGGGGCTGTGGGCGGGGTTATTGTGACCAACAACACAACGGGATGGGAAAGGTTGTGACCGCCATTGCTAAAAACACAGCGCTAGTAAAGATAGTAACAACGATTGAAGAATGGATTCTAAAGCGAAACAGTGGTCGGTGGAGGAGACAAACTGTTTGTTAGCGATATGGTCTTCGGCAGAGGTACAGCAAAAAATAGAAGGTGCTTCGAGAACAAAACATGTGTTCGAGGAGATCCAGAGGGAGATGGCTGCAGCAGGATTTAACAGAACCATAGAGCAGATCAATAACAAGTTAAAAAAACTAAAAAAGGATTACAGGGACCAAAAGAAGGAATTGGGCCGAAGTGGTAATGGACGGCCACGCAGTAGAAATACCCATTTTGAGGTTTTGGACTCGGTCCTCGGCGACAGACCGGCGTGCCAGGTCACCGGCGCATTAAATTCAACAACTGTTATGCTAGAGTCTATGGTGGTGGATGAGACGCTGCTGCAGGGTATTGCCAACAACGTTACTGATTCTGGTAAGTTTAACTTTTCTAATGTTTCACCTTGTTGCAAACCAACTATACATTTCTTAGCTGTTTCGTTTGCAATGCTACTTATTAGTAGCGGTGCTTGCTTGAGTCAGCTAGCTAGCATGCTATTGCTAACAATAGCTAACGCAGACACTGAATAGGGTGCAATGGAAACTTTTGTGATTGAAACACTGTCTTATTTTTGTTGTTTATAGAGTTGTTGGCCATTGATGATTGTGAACCTGACCGGGAGCTACCGCTACCACTCCACTGCAGCTCACCAGTACCGTCTTGCAGCTCAGCAGCTGAAACCTCCTCATCTTCCTCTTCCAGTCGGTCAACCAGAAAGGGTAAGGATTGTTGTTATGAGTATCAACAAACTGAAATATATCAGTCTTCATTAAATAATTCACTGCAGATCTGTTGTATTTGATTAGATAGCATAAAGTGCTCAATAGTGTGTACTAGTGTACAGATATGATAGTAGATATACATTATAAGGTGTATCAGTGTAGTATTATATCATATAATATTATTTTTTTAATGTTGCATTGACTCTTGTGTCAGATTCTTTACAATTGCTAAATACACAAAGATCTGTGTTAATTTTTATGTTTTTTTTTGGTGCACAGGCAAAAGGAAACGAGACATGAATGGGGAGCTGCTGGAATATTTTGAGAGGTCTGATGAAAGGTTCCTGCAGCACTGCAAGGACATGAATGATACCTTGCTGAGGAAATTGGATGCAGACTCAAGTGCAATGCTTGGACTAATGGAGCGTATGGTCACAGTGATGGAGAGGCAACCCCACTGAATCAGAAAGAAACAATCTTGCACACTTTGCACTGCACACACTTTAATATTTTGTGATTTTTTTGTACTTGTTTTTAAATAAACGTTTTATAAAGAAACATGTCTGCTGTGGTATGCTTAATCAAGAGAGAAACAAATGCAAGTAATCAAGGTGTACGAATTTTTTTTTATTTACATTTGTGCTGAAATTGTGTATTTTATTTACACACTGCTGCATTTCAGGAAACCAGAAAGAGATAACTCAGCAAGTAAACATAAAAATGTAACATCTGGTGTTATGGCAGTTTAATTATTTAACAAAAAAACACAGGTAGAATTGCAATGTATGGCAGTGGTAAGGAAAAAAAAATCAGTCATTCCCTGTACAAAAGTACTGTATTAACGCAGCTCTGATGTCAGCCCCTTCTTGATTACCATGTTCAGGTACCGCCTGGACAGGAGGCTGAATGTTTATAGGCCTGTCTTGATGCTCCTCTGTAAAGTTATCCCCATGTTCCTCACAAATGTTGTGAAGCACACAGCAGGCGAGTGTCATTTGCTTGCTCAGCTCCAGCTTGCAGTCATTTCTTTTTAGGAGGCACCTCCATCGACCTTTTAGTCTCCCAAAACACATCTCCACAACTGACCGTGCACTGCTCAGCCGGTAATTGTAGGTCCGTTGTTCATGTGTCAGTCTGCCAGTGTCTGAAAAGGGCTTCATGAGCCAGTTCTGCATGGGGTAAGCTGGGTCACCAATTAAATAATATCCAACATCACACCCAGAGATGTTCATTTTATTTTGGCCTAATAACTCCCCGTCATTTAGGACTTCCCACAAATTTGACTGTCTCAGTACTCTTGCGTCGTGAACACTACCTGGATAGCCAACGCATACATCCCAGAAAAGACCTTTGCCATCAACCACTGCTTGGAGAATAATTGAATGCCATCCTTTCCGGTTGTAATAGTCTCTAGGGTACTCCTCTGGTGCAATTATAGGGATGTGACTTCCATCTATTGCTCCAACACACTGTGGTACTCTCCAACGATTCTGGAAGAATGTGGCCAGTTCTACAAGCTTGTCAGCGTCAGGAAATGAAATGTGCATAGGAAGCAGCACCCTGTTGACTGCGTAGCAAAAGTCCTGAACACAGTTAAACACAGTGCTGAGGCCTACCCCAAAAAGATGGCTTATGGTCCTGTATTCGCTGCCGGTGGCCAGTTTCCAGATGGCAATTGCCACTCGCTTTCGGATTGTGACACACATACGGTAATTTGTGTTTTTTCTCCCCATGTCAGGCCTGAGTCGACCACAGATGTACTCAAATGACTCCCGGGACACTCGGAAACTATGCAAAAACTGTTGAGCGTTGAAATCCGGAACGATTGTGTCCCACCAGTGCTGAGATCGTGGGTGTGCCCAGACAACAGGCGGTCTCCGTCTTGCGATGTGCCGCAATACTAACGTTGCCTGTAAAGATAAAAATCGGTTCACCATTATTTTTTTGTGTTTATTTCCAATGTAATCTATAGTTAGTCTGCGCTACCGGTACATACTGTAGCTAACGTTAGCATTAGAGCTAGCGGCCTGGCATTTGCATCCAACAAGAGCTAACATCAATAATAATAAGAACCGAAACAAGTTATATAATTACCCTTCTTCTCGAACGTAACCTCCGTCTACAGTTATCCAGACGAGCAGCACAAATGTGTTCTATACGTCTTCTTCTGACCCCAATATAAGATTGCAAAGCCAGGAGAAACATTTGCAGAAATCCGATGTAGTCCGCCATTGTAACTGTTATGCTTGGAGTTGGCGCAAGCGTTTCTGGGAAGGCTAAGACGTATGGCGACGTACACAGTGACGTAATGACGTCGTTCGCTGGGCTCTTTAGTCAGTGGAAAAACAAACAGGTTCTGAGAAGGTTCGCAAGTTGAACCAACTTCGAACCAACTTTGAACCAGCACCAGTTCCGAACCAGTTCTTTTTTTGGTGGAAAAGGGGTAATTGTCACCCTGTTACAGGTTCAGCTGAACATTATGCACTTTACGATCTGTTTCATGAAAATAATACAAAAGATGCTCGAGATGAACTGCGTAAAATTCAGATAGTCCCAGATTTGGCAGGCTGGGTGAACAGTCAATGTGCTGAACAGCTTTTTTCTGACATGAGAAAAAACAATTACTTCCTCAACACACTCACTCCATCTGGACACATTTTCATGATGCGAAATATACTACAGCGTTACAACACAAAACAAAATAAGAAGATAGAAGATGGCATCAGAAAGATTGTACCACAAAATGCCCAGTTGCATTTAGATGTACATGGCCAAATAATAATGGGTAACTCAGTTCATTTGTTTATACATTTTTATTCCTGTCATGACTTTTCTGTTGGTTATATTACATTTTTTGCTTTATTGGTGCTACCCCAGTAGCCACAGCCTCAGATGGGACACCTGCAGCCACAGCCTCAGATGGGACACCTGCAGCCACAGCCTCAGATGGGACACCTGCAGCCACAGCCTCAGATGGGACACCTGCAGCCACAGCCTCAGATGGGACACCTGCAGCCACAGCCTCAGATGGGACACCTGCAGCCACAGCCTCAGATGGGACACCTGCAGCCACAGCCTCAGATGGGACACCTGCAGCCACAGCCTCAGATGGGACAACTGCAGCCACAGCCTCAGATGGGACACCAGCAGCCACAGCCTCAGATGGGACACATGCAGCCACAGCCTCAGATGGGACACCTGCAGCCACAGCCTCAGATGGGACAACTGCAGCCACAGCCTCAGATGGGACACCTGCAGCCACAGCCTCAGATGGGACACCTGCAGCCACAGCCTCAGTTGGGACACCAGCAGCCACAGCCTCAGATGGGACACCTGCAGCCACAGCCTCAGATGGGACAACTGCAGCCACAGCCTCAGATGGGACACCAGCAGCCACAGCCTCAGATGGGACACCTGCAGCCACAGCCTCAGATGGGACACCTGCAGCCACAGCCTCAGATGGGACAACTGCAGCCACAGCCTCAGATGGGACACCTGCAGCCACAGCCTCAGATGGGACACCTGCAGCCACAGCCTCAGATGGGACACCTGCAGCCACAGCCTCAGATGGGACAACTGCAGCCACAGCCTCAGATGGGACACCTGCAGCCACAGCCTCAGATGGGACACCTGCAGCCACAGCCTCAGATGGGACACCTGCAGCCACAGCCCCAGATGGGACACCTGCAGCCACAGCCTCAGATGGGACACCTGCAGCCACAGCCTCAGATGGGACACCTGCAGCCACAGCCTCAGATGGGACAACTGCAGCCACAGCCTCAGATGGGATACCTGCAGCCACAGCCTCAGATGGGACACTGAGATGGGACACCTGCAACCTACTGCCTCAGATGGGACACCTGCAGCCACAGCCTCAGATGGGACACCTGCAGCCACAGCCTCAGATGGGACACCTGCAGCCACAGCCTCAGATGGGACACCAGCAGCCACAGCCTCAGATGGGACACCAGCAGCCACAGCCTCAGATGGGACACATGCAGCCACAGCCTCAGATGGGACACCTGCAGCCACAGCCTCAGATGGGACAACTGCAGCCACAGCCTCAGATGGGACACCTGCAGCCACAGCCTCAGATGGGACACCTGCAGCCACAGCCTCAGATGGGACAACTGCAGCCACAGCCTCAGATGGGACACCTGCAGCCACAGCCTCAGATGGGACACCTGCAGCCACAGCCTCAGATGGGACAACTGCAGCCACAGCCTCAGATGGGACACCTGCAGCCACAGCCTCAGATGGGACACCTGCAGCCACAGCCTCAGATGGGACACCTGCAGCCACAGCCTCAGATGGGACACCTGCAGCCACAGCCTCAGATGGGAAACCTGCAGCCACAGCCTCAGATGGGACACCTGCAGCCACAGCCTCAGATGGGACAACTGCAGCCACAGCCTCAGATGGGACACCTGCAGCCACAGCCTCAGATGGGACACCTGCAGTCACAGCCTCAGATGGGACACCTGCAGCCACAGCCTCAGATGGGACAACTGCAGCCACAGCCTCAGATGGGACACCTGCAGCCACAGCCTCAGATGGGACACCTGCAGCCACAGCCTCAGATGGGACACCTGCAGCCACAGCCTCAGATGGGACACCTGCAGCCTGCAGCCACAGCCTCAGATGGGACACCTGCAGCCACAGCCTCAGATGGGACACCTGCAGCCACAGCCTCAGATGGGACACCTGCAGCCACAGCCTCAGATGGGACACCTGCAGCCACAGCCTCAGATGGGACAACTGCAGCCACAGCCTCAGATGGGACACCTGCAGCCACAGCCTCAGTTGGGACACCTGCAGCCACAGCCTCAGATGGGACACCTGCAGCCACAGCCTCAGATGGGACACCTGCAGCCACAGCCTCGGATGGGACACCTGCAGCCACAGCCTCAGTTGGGACACCTGCAGCCACAGCCTCAGATGGGACAACTGCAGCCACAGCCTCAGATGGGACACCTGCAGCCACAGCCTCAGATAGGACACCTGCAGCCACAGCCTCAGATGGGACAACTGGATCCGTGGCTAGGCTGATGCATGCGGAAAGGGAAATAAAAGACTTTCGGCGCTGGGAAGGCCCGAAAACATTGGTAAATTTCCTTTTTACAGTATCCAATGGACCTTTTGATTGTCATTTCACCAACACTTGTTTGTGCTCCACAAAATAACTCAATTCTGTTGTCAGGGAAATTGTGGAGAGTGCTGATATGTATTTTTCATTTTCCAGCATGACTATGTGTTAGATTGCACAAAGCCACAGGACGAAGTAGTCTGCTCTGTCGGCACAAAAATCTTAAGAAGAGCAGATTGTGTTGGTCTGGGAACCAATTGTGAACTGGAGGCAACAGTAAGTAACATTTATACGGTTCCATTACGGTTTGCCTGTGCTAACATTATTCTTTTGCTAGGTTGTAAACTGCTGCCTTTCATTGATATGCCACCTTGCTGGACAGAAGGTATGTTATGATTTAATTTATATTTAATACCTCGTGTGAATCCATAGGTTGTTATGGAAGTTATGGTTTTGATATAGCTATACTTAATCACTTTCATCTGATATTAGGGATTAGGTGTCCTTGCTGTGGATTCCTATGTATTGGCATGTTGGAGTCCACCTCACTGCGTAGACCCTTTTGAGCCACTACCAGTTAGTGGTTATTACTTCATATAATTACAATTTGATTAAAGAGATGTGTTTGTACTCTACACTGTTGTTGCACTATCAACTTTGATCTGTGTAATTTGCCCACCAACAGGCAGATGCAGCATTTAAAGACTGCATCCTTTTTCCAATATGGACACCTGGACACTGGCACTTGTGTGTGAGTTTTGACTGTCAATTGTGTCATCTTTTAGCATTTTAAATAGGTGTTGAAGACAGACATGTTGCAGTTTTACTAATGATGAGTGAGTAAGCAGTAGGTTTGTACATTCCAACGTGAGATATACAAGACCAATGCACTGGTCCGTCAACATTGTTTTAATTGATTTACACATGTTCACAGGTCATGAAGCCCAAACTTAAAAGGATGTACATTCTTGATTCATCCGACCCTTGTGGTTTTGGGCAGGCGTATTATGTGTCCATGTTCAGGTTTTCTACTAATATTTAGGGACTGTTCTTTGTCCCCTGTTCAGTGCGAGGTTTGGGACTGTTCTTTGTCATCTGCTGTTCAGTGCAAAGTTGACTGCTGTTTGTGTACTTTTTAATGTTTGCATGTTTGTTGTTGAGATGGTCCTTGCTTAAAAGATCCAACTCTATCTCTATCATAAAGACTGAGCCAGAGTGGTTTATTTAGAAATGTAACTATTCTTCTACAACAATTCTTTTAAATTTCTTCAATGCCAAAATCTGTTGAAATTCAGTAGTAAGCACAATGTTGGTTTAGGCCTAGTCAACCACTGAAAGAATGACATTAAGTAAGGAATAATTGACGACAGGCCGTTGAATTATTAGAAAAATAATGCACACCCGAGGTGGTAATGCGGTCACGACGCGAAGCGGAGGCAATTATTCCGCTTATACTACAGTTACCACACCTCAAAACATTGTTCAGATGATGCATTTCAAGACGTTTGTCAAGTTTTTGTCATTAAAACGCTCTTGAATGTAGGACTAATTTCTTACGCATCTAATCCCATGCCTCCGTTGCTAATTCCAAAACGTAATTTTAGAGTTCGTAACGGAGGTTTGAGCCACTGATAGCAGACTAATGATGGGGACACACTTACGACTTGCTGAAACATTCGAAGACTGACTGTTTCCATCGACTGTAGCAGCTGTTAAACACAGACTGTGAACAGACTGAACGCGCTGAACACGTGTTTGGGCATGTAATAAGTATCAAATTACATTCATAACTGGCCTTATAATCAGTGTGTCCCGGCTTTCAGTGTGTCCCGGCTTTATGCAGTTATTAATGCCGTTTTTAGAGAGAGAGAGAGAGAGAGAGAGAGAGAGAGAGAGAGAGAGAGAGAGAGAGAGAGAGAGAGATGTTGCAATAATGAGACAGAAAAGCATGTGCGTCAATATTATTATTTATTTATTAATTAAATTTGTTTTAATTAATTCGTTCATTCTTGTTTTCTATAATTGACAGTAGATAACCCAATAAATGAAACACACAAAGCCCTTTTAACAAGTAGGCCTATCAATAATTATTTATTTGTTGTATTATCTGGAATAATTACGAAAACCCAGCAGGACTATCAATTTATTTATATAGCCTATTCAATTTAATTTTCTATTTAGCCTATAGATAGGACTACATACTTTATTTATTAAAATTAAACTGTATGTGTCCATTGATTGTGAAGTTAGACATAGAAAATTGCAGATCAAGTGCATGGGGCTGCATGTTTTTTCTTGTTATGAATTGTATCCTATTTTCCGTTATTACGCGCAGTGATATGGAACTGTAATGCGGTCAAACCTGCCTGGAACTACTTTAGCCGTGCGTTTCCCTGAAAATAATTGCACACCTTAGAACGTTCTCAACCAATCAGAATCAAGCATTCAACAGCCCTGTAGTATAAAAAGAACTAAGAGTAGAGAACAAAGTACATGGTAAACTTGCTACTGCAACCCAAATAGCGGGTTTTTCAAAATCTGACCTATAGAGGTGGATCCTAAGTTTAAAACTGTTTTCAACTTTTAAGAAAGTTTTAACTCTGTATCTGTTCTCTTTTGAAGCATGATCGCAACAAAATTGATAGCTGGAAACTGGCAACTCGTTAAGAACAAGGTACATTGCACTCAGCATTCAACACTGTTTTCTGACAACTATCATCTTTACAAAATGTATATAGTATGTTTTGGATTTTTGCCAGGATATTCCACCATTGCAAAGTGACCACCTGGACTGTGGAGTGTTCATGCTAATGGTAACCTTCAAGTTAACCTTACCTGACCTTGGAGATTGTATTTTCGGTTTTTCAAAGGCAATGGGTATAGGAAGAATTTGTAAGTGCTAGGAAATGTATAATTTAAAAAAATGAATAACTTATGTGTTACAGTATGCACTATACATTACTTTTGAGTGGCCATTTGATTTTACCCAGGTGAGAGCCTTTAATTTATTACAGAAATTTTTTGATGACTCTTTCATTGTTTCAGTTTTTGATGTTTTTTTTTGGTTCTTGTTTCCTTAGACTGACATGCCTTTAATCCGAGAGTGTTGGCTGAACCTAGCATTGAAGTGCATGAGCCATGAAAGGTGAGAATCAGATTTGCAAAACAATGTCTTTCCAAAGTTTTCACTTTCTTTTGTTTTATTTTTTAAACCATTTACCATGTTATAGGGAAGCCTCAAGCCTCAAGAAGTATCAAGTGGATTACATGCATGGTTGTCCCAAGGACCACTGGATTCTTATGGTATAATGTCTGACAAGTCACTAGCAATGTGTACATTGTAGAAATGTTGCCTCACAGAATACCAGTGTTTGTATTCCTTGTACAACGAGTATGTGGATTTTATACAACCTTGACTTCACAATCACCCTGTTAGATTTTACTTCACAGTAAATACAGTCGGGCCATCATCCCTTACTTTTTACCCACTACATACATATATACCAAAAACAAAGACCTAGATAAATTGAAGAACTGGGCTTTTGGGCCATTAACTTTTCTTTTGTTTCTCTTTTTTGTTTATTTGTTCACAGTTGCCAGCATCTGTTCTGGAGGACATTTTTATTGATGTGGTTCTCCAGGAGGGTGATGAGGCAATTTTGAAGCTGGCCCTTGTGTGCACTCGCTTCAGAGACCTTGTGGCACGGGAAGGCTTCAGGAGACGAGCCCATTTTCTTTGGCTTCACAGTAAGTGTTAATTGCTTGTTAACACTGTGCAGTCAGAGTTTTTGCATAACTTTTTCAAAAGTTACATATTTTTATAAAAATGCAGGTGATTTTTGATGATTGGCTGGTTAATGAATTTCAGCCTTGTGTATTTTTGTGTGTGATTTAAAAAAAAAAATGTTTTATGTGTACAGGTGTCACAAATTGGACTCTTTTCTCACCGTACTACAAGGCGGAATACTACAAAATGTACAAACTGGAAACGTGTAGGCAATGTGGAGACGTATACAAACACTGCACTCCAGGTATGCATTGTTAGTTGTTGCCATGGAGTGTTTTACTTTCAATGATGAATTAAAACATTTAAAAAATAATGAACATTGAAATATTTGCTTTCTTTGCTAACCCACAGGATATGGAGGTCGAGGAAGAAAGGGGGAACTTTTTAGAATAATAAGTGAAGACACCCACCCAGACTTCTGCAGCGAGTTCTGCCAGATCTGTGCTGACCAGTGTGAAAGGATGTGAAAATGTCTCTTTAAAACTTAAATGTCTCTATTAAACTTTTTTTTTGCTTTTTTTTATTTTATTGTGCTGGTAATGAATTTTTTATGCATTTATGTAAGTGAGATGCTCTTATGTTATGTACATTAAGTCAGATTCCCTTGTGAAGTCATTTATAAGTATAAAATTACTGCTGCTATAATGTAGTCACTTACAGTTGCATATTCAGTTGTGGAAAAAGCACACATATTTTCTACTTGAATTAAAACTTGATTTAATATTACTCAAAATTAGAAGCGCCTACTTATTAATATACTTAAGTATTTGAAATCAAAGTGCATGTGGACTACTGAGAGGGGTAAAAGATCAGCCAATCAAAGAATACATTTCTTTTTAAGAGATATTTATTCTTGCATGTAACAAGGAACCACATGCTTTTCAGGGAAGATGAAAGTAGAATTTTTAATCAATCTTTTTGTTTTGGATTATAATCAAACGCTTTTTCTAAAAAAAAAAAAATCGAATAAAATACTTGGCTATTGCCCACCACTATACATAATTAAAGGTACACATTCACACAATGTACAAACTGCAGTGTTTGTAACTTTTTCAACTTTATTAAATAAGATTTGTTTTCAGCAAGTTTGTTTTTCTGTCAAAAGTCAAGTCAGTGTAGATTTGTTTCAAAGCAGCTTTACAGAGATAAACGTATAATTTATGGTAACAGAGATTGTTTTGGCTTTATAGCGGTTATTTAATAAAGTTATTTTCCATCTAAAGTTAGTTTTAAATTGATTCGATTCCGTCGCAACGATCATTTGTTCTCTCTACACAGACGACACCGTTCTCTCTACACGGACTATAAACGCGAGCCTGTGAGAAACGCTAGGAATCTGTTGACCAATCAGAATGCAGTGGGAGGAAATCAAACTCCGCCCCTTGGATCTTGATCCGGCTCCGCCCCTTGGATCTCATGTACTGCATTGAGGTGCTACTGAAATCCACAGCACTTTGGTGAGAGGGGAGCTACTGCCACACAGGAACAGCCCTGCCTTCTCCAGGCCCCCAGCTCCAACAAAAAGAAAAGAGGAAAAAAGCAAGATTAGGGAAATACAACATTCAACATAAAACAAAATAAACAAACCAATACAAAAGCAGAAACACTTTTCTTCCAACTGCAACAGAACCAAAACCACAGGTAACAAACAGACTTGTTATAACAACACAAGGTCAAGAAAGCTAGACAGATTTGTTGAATGCAAAACCATAAATGCAAATCAAAACTAGTGAATGCCAAACAAATAAAGGCAAAACAAAAAGTATTAAATGCAACAAGTTATGAAATGCAACACAAAGGTATAAAATGCAACGGCAAAACAGAATTAAATAAAAACAGCAGTGTTGGAATGGCAAGGCATGATGTAGACCATGCTATAAGCCATGCAGAGCTGGACACCACAGAAATGGTACGCTCACAGAGAGGTTTAAACACCAACCAATGCAGACCACGGCATCTATCCAGCAGCCAAACCTTTATGGATCACATGCAGACGGCAGCAGTCGCTCAAAGAGGCATAATTATGAAATTATGAATACAAATATCAATGAAATAAAAAAAAAATGAAGAAAGTAAATTATACAATCGAATTATATTATTACTTACAAGGACAAAAAAACTGTTACCGTTAAATCGGTGACGTCACTCGCGCTAAAGGAGCAAATCAGATTGAGAGAAACTCTTTTGTGCGAGTGTCTGTTATGTTAACATTTGGCCCTACTTAATAATGATAACAACCATAAAGTATAAAAAAAACTATTATATATCCTCACAGATGCGAAAGGAAAATGAATTTGTTACACATACTCCTGAAGCGCGCACACCCACTTCTCAGACAGCACGTGAATAATGCCCCGTTCACACTACAAGCGACAAAGCGTCACGATACCATTCATTTCAATGGGGAGCTGGCGATTTCCGGCGACACGCGCGACAGCGACCGTTGGCGACCGGATGGGGCGTGTCTGGCGACGCAACAAAGTTGAGATCTGTTTAACTTTATGCAAATGAGGAGCGACTTTCGGGAGCGACAACCAATAGGAGCGGAGCGCGTATGATCCTTCTCCACATCATTGGATGTCATTCATAAAGGCAACCAGTAGTGGGAACTCCCACTAGCGACCTCATCGCCAGCCACTGGCGACATGCAGCGACAAAGTCGCTTGTAGTGTGAACGGGGCGTTAGCGCTCAAGCGCCCATGGAGATCGCCGAACACTCACGGAAAAAGACGAGATATTCTCAGTTCATTTTAAACTGCGGTCAAGCCATCTGTGCAGTGGAGAAGAGTGGTCATGCCATCTACGCTTGAAAATATATTGCGTGTCTACACAAGGTTGCGTGGTAGGCTAAAGGTGTAGGCGCTTGATGTCAGTAGGCATATTTTAAAATATTATAATAAAATTAATACAATCAAATTTTATTCTGCAAACTCCACCAGATTCTTGTTCTACATTTCTCCGAGTACCACTGTGGGGAATGTCATGTTGTTCTACTGTTTCATTCTTTAATAATTGCCTAACAAAATCATGACCAATACTATTTACACCATCAGTGGCAGCACAGGACCCAAAGCGAATGATCATATTCAGGTGCAGTAAAACGCCCAAACAAAAGCCAGCTTCACGAAGGGGCCCTCGTGCAAAGTGGCGAGACTCCGGAAATGCGATCAGCTGAGTATTTACCTTACCTCAAGCCTTTATATACACTCCCCTGACCAGAGCCCCATAACAAATGGTTACCTAGCGTGCGCATGCGTGTGGCTTCTTGGCTGCCCTTGTATGGAGTATAAAAGAGGTGGGCTTTGGCGACCGGAGATACGTCTTGGTATTGCCGTGATGTCATGTCATCTGTTGTCGCTGAAGGTTTAGACTAAGTCCTTGTCTTCCTGTCTGCTGTGCGCTCGCTGCCTTCTTATCTCAGGTGTTTTGTTCAGCCGTGTTATAAACAAGTGTTGACCGTGTTTAGCTGCTTCCAGTAAAATATTCATAGCATGTCATTTACAGCGGCATGTTTCTGATTGAGCGGCTGTATTCCCGTATGGTGTGCGACCATGAGTGGTTTGTTTACGTTGACCATCTCGCGGTATGTACAATCATAGCTTTGTTGCTTTAGTAATTTGTTACTCTCTTTAACATATTGTTGTTATGCTCTGCAGGTCTATCTGCAGACCCGAGGGTCCTCCCTGCCTACTTAATGGGATTCAGAGTCAATATTAAATCGTGAAGCGTCTGATTGTGACTACGTTGCTGTTTTGCCTCTACGTCTAATCTTAACGTTAACTGTGCGCACATCGTTGCAGTGTCGTTACGCGCCTCGGTCGGGGCTGGTGCGGCTTGCTGGCTGGTCTGTCTTCAACAGCTGCCATCTGCTTGATCTTTTGATGGTGCATCTGTATATTGATTTTATTTATATGAATGTTTGTTATTTTTGTTATGGTTCATAATTCACTCTGGGCATTGCAATTTATCACTGCTGAGAGTAAATTGTGTTTTTTTGTTCTCTCTTAAGAGAAGTCATTTGTATGTTTCTTTTTGTGGTTGTTTCTTGTTGCTGTGTTACATCTATATTGTGTTTTATAATTTGTTGATTTGTGTTTCTGTGTTTTCTTGGGGTTTCTGGAGAGGGGAGGCTAGCTGCTATCGTGTGTGGTGGTTACACCTAAGCCGTGTGTTTTCTTGCATTCAGTCTTCACGTGTGTGTGTGGGTGCGTGTATTGGGTTACTGGGGCTCCTGTTAATTTGGCAGCTAGCCTGTACCTCCAGGTACCTCTGCTGCTGGTCAACTAGCTTAATTTAAATATAGGTTTGTTGTTGTTGTGTGTGTCTGATGCAGATTGTGCACTTACTGTAAAGCTGATTCTAAGAATCTTGCTGTGACGTTTGAATTATTTATTGTACAAAATAAAGCGTACACTTTTCTAAATTCCCAAGAGGAGTTTATATTCAACATACATTTGATAATAAATAATTTTCAAGATAATACATTGTGATTGTGGCTGAAATAAGGAACTACATTGACCAAAATGCAATGTGGTTATTAGGAGGGGTTCGGGTGAGACAGAAGGACGTAGCGGGATTATTTAAGCAACAGGTGTGTGGGGTTAAAATGGGGAAGTTTGACAGACACACTTTTTAGAAAGAAATGGTATCTGTGAGAATTTTCAATCAGGATTTAGACCGTATCATAGTACTGAGACAGCTCTCATTAGAGTAACAAATGATTTGCTCTTATCATCCGATCGTGGATGTATCTCTCTATTATGGCGCTTTTCCATTACCAGTACCAGCTCGACTCGACTCGACTCGCCTAGGCTCGCCTCGACTCGGCTCGCTTTTCGCTCCGTTTTCCATTGCAGAAAGTACCGCCACAAATAGTACCCGGTCGTCATAGCGACGCATTTCGTTCCTCGTTGCCCCATCAAGCTCTCGCTGGATCCTCTCTTCGGCAACCAAACAAAGGAATGTCTGCACCTCCTCGTTTGACCACGGCGTATTCTTCCGAGTTGCCATAATAATAGTAGTAAGTTTAGTAACTATCTCTGGCAAAACTATTTAAAATACTCCATCTGGCGCGTGCAATGATGACGCAGATTCTCTGTGACCAATCAGCAGTCGGCATTGTTTTCACGTCACATTTTAGTATCGGCTTAGCTCGCCTCAGCTCGCTTGGAACCTCGCCGGAGGTGGTACGAAAAAAAGTACCCGAAAGCAGGTACAGGTACAAGTTTTACACAGTGGAAAACCAAACAGAGTCGAGTCGAGCCGAGCCGAGCCGAGCTGGTACTGTGTAGTGAAAAAGCGCCATTAGTGTTACTTGATCTTAGTGCTGCATTTGACACAATCAACCACAACATTCTTTTAAATAGACTCAAAAATTATGTTGGCATTAGTGGAATTGCATTGGCATGGTTTAAATCATAATTATCTGACCGTTATCAGTTTGTAGCAGTAAATGAAGAGATGTCTTATCGATCACAAGTTCAGTATGGCGTACTACAAGGCTCAGTACTTAGACCATTGCTGTTCACTCTGTACATGCTACCATTAGGAGATCATTAGGAAGTATGGCATTAGCTTTCACTGTTATGCTGATGATACTCAGCTCTATATTTCTTCAAGCCCTGACGAAACTTACCAATTCACCAAATTAACGGAATGCATAGCTGATATAAAAAATTGGATGACTAGTAATTTCCTACTACTAAATTCTGAAAAAACAGAGATTCTAATTATTGGACAAAAAACTTTCTCACGTAATAACCTAGAATACTGTCTAACACTTGATGGCTGCTATGTTAAGTCTTCGTCGTTAGCAACCTGGGTGTGCTCTTTGATAGCAATCTTTCATTTGAAAGTCACGTGTCTAGTATCTGTAAAACTGCATTTTTTCCATCTAAAAATATATCTAAATTACGTCACATGCTCTCAATGACAAATGCAGAACAATTAGTTCATGCGTTCATGACCTCAAGGCTAGATTATTGTAATGCTCTACTGGGTGGTTGCCCTGCACGCTTAATAAACAAACTACAGCTGGTCCAAAACGCAGCAGCTCGAGTTCTTACCAGAACCAGGAAATATGACCATATTAGCCCGGTTCTGTCAACACTGCATTGGCTCACTATTAAACATTAAACATTAAAACATTAAACATCAAAATGTATCAATTTTTATATATTGTTGATTACCTACAAAGCACTAACTGGTTTAGCTCCGCAGTACTTGAGCGAGCTCTTAACGCATTATAGTCCTTCACGTCTATTGCGATCTCAAAAATCTGGCCAGTTGATAATACCTAGAATATCAAAATCAACCGCTGGCGGTAGATCCTTTTCCTATTTAGCACCAAAACTTTGGAACAATCTTCCTAACATTGTCCGGGAAGCAGACACACTCTGTCAGTTCAAAGCTAGACTAAAAACACATCTCTTTGGCTTAGCATACACATAATACATAATAGACTTCTATAATTCAATGTTAGGCTGCATAGTTTAGATCAGGCGGAACAGGGAAAACTTCCCATAAATCCTGATGTACTTGGTACATCATAAGAAGGATGGCGTCTACTCTAATATTTAGATACTCTAATACTCTGTTTATCCCGAGGTTTACCACAGTCCGCTGGATCCAGGCCGTATCCGGATCTGATGAAGGACCTGCGCCTGAACACAACGACAACGCAGTCCTGAAGTGTCAACTAGTCTCTCCCTTGTGAAGGCCTCCTTCCCTTCCCCTCTGTACTGATAAAAACTTGTAGGGATGATTCTGATTCACGTGGCTATAATGATGCCGATCGCTGATCTATATAATTTTGGGTTTTTTAAAGGGAGAGAGATGAATCAGTTGTTTTCTGTTGTGATCAACATAGTGTCGCAAATGTTGTGAATAGAGATAAACATCTACTGAACCCTTAAAATCAATTTAATTATGATTAACCATTAACTTGAACTACTTTTTTATCTGAAGCAATATGAACCAAGTACAAAAGACAGTAAATAAGGACACTGTAAAAGGATCTGATTTTGCACCATATGACTATAATCTAAATACACAGCAATGGCAAACAAAGCGTAAAATATGAATATGAAGTAGATGTGCACATACAAACAGTAGTATTTCATACAGTGTACTTTTAGACAGACTATATGGGGTCAAAATCCCGCCAAATGTATTGTGGCCACGGATCAATAAATAATAAGCGTGACTCAAAAATGTAAAAACACATGTAAAAATATATTGCACAAACTGAAAAAAAAACACAATTATCAGAAAAGCAAACAACATGGTCACGGATCAAAATATAATAAGCATGAATCAAAAAATAACAAGCATGAATAAAAACTTTAAACACATTAAAAAATATTTTGCACAAAACTTAAATTTATGTTCATGTTTTTCGCTCTTCTTTCTGTGTTCTGCGCTTGCTCTTCCAAATGTTGCAGTTCGAGGTTCATGTAAATTATGGCGGGCTTAAGCGTCACCAATGGTCCATATTTCTAGATTGACAGCTCCTCCTCTAGCCAATCAATCGAAGAGGGGAGTTGACGTCACTCCAATGCGACTCATGCTACTGATGTTCTCTCGTAGCTACAGGTGAAGATAACCATCAGCTCAGCTGGCAAAGATCTTTCCGTGGCAGGACACCGTTAAACTGTTTGTGTGCCTGCAACTCGACCTGTTACCGGTATACATTTCTACCTGGCGATCCGTTATCGTTAAATTCGTCATCCTAACGACGACGACCTGTCACAGTTGTGCCTGTCTGACGATCCATCATATTCACGTTAATGCCTTGTCCTTACTTCTGGACCTGGCACTGCGAGCGTCGATCTCCTCCGAGCCACACAACAGTGTTAAATCAAAGAATTCCCGATTTGAACGAGAAGTTTGAATGAATGATTCACTCATAAAGACAATAACTTGCCACCACCTACTGGCCGTTTTACTTTCATATTTAATCTATAACATGGAAGGGCAATGTCGGTCCTCCTGGTCCTATGTGCAGAGTTTTGCTCCTCCAACCCTAATCAATCACACCTGAACCAGCTAATCATCATCTTTAGGATTATTAATACTGCTAGAGTTGACGCTAAACTCTGCAGGACACTCCAGAAACGACGTTGCCTATTCCCTGATCTTTTCAATAATTTTCATGTTGCTGTATTAAAAATGTAAGCTATATATAAAACATTAATCCTAAAGTAATATGCAAATATGTAGCTATGTAAATGAACACAATAAGTAGGCCTAATAAATCACTGCATATCAAATCCACCTGGTTTCTGTAATCTCCTCTGTACACTATATCATTTTCATTAATCTTTTGTCAAATGGAAGCCTATATCTAGTCATAGAATTAATTTACCAGGCTACATATATGATCGCTTAACAACAACAATTAAGAAAACATTTGAGGATGGCGTAGGCTATTTAACAGTAACGGATCGCCAGGTAGGCTGTGCGGTTGTTGTTGTTTTTTTACAAAGGCTACATGTTCATTTTAAATTTTAGTTGTTGTTGTTTTAGTTGTACATTTCAGGGGTGGTGATGGCGCAGTGGATAAGACACATGCCTTTGGTGTGAGAGACCCGGGTTCGAATCCACTGTGAGACACCAATGTGTCCCTGAGCAAGACACTTAACCCCTAGTTGCTCCAGTGGCGTGCGACCTCTGAAATATAGCAATTGTAAGTCGCTTTGGATAAAAGCGTCTGCTAAATGAAAATGTAAATATATTTGTCTTGTACTTTTTGCGCCTTGTCTGCTAATGGAACTAAATAATATATATATATATCACAAATGCCTTGTATTTGTCTTGTACTTTTTGCGCTTTGTCTGCTAATGGAACTAAATAAATAAATAATAATAAATATATATATATATATATATATATAAAGGTAGGCTGTGTGTATTAGAGATGCGCGGTTGGCGGTTACAGCCGCGGACTCCGCGGATAAACCGCGGATCGGGCGGATGACGGGACGAAAAAAAATATTTTAATTAAATTCGGGCGGGTGGCGGGCGGTTGAACCAATCAAATGAAAAATATACATTGTTAAATATTTTTATCTGACTATACCTACATCCAAAAAAATAAAAAATAAATCGAGCACACTTTGAAATAGTCAAATTTTCATCAGCTCGAGTCTATGCAGAGACTGCTTGTTGTTATCAGAGATGGCAACGCCGGCGAAGGAGGTACGTGACAAACTCAAAAAAGGAGAATTAAAAACAAAGGAAATAGAAGGTCAGAAAAGTGTTTCGTGGAATAAGTTGTGCGCTCTCTTGATATGCGCCAGTTCGATATTGTTTCTGGTAAAGGATTCCACCAAGTGGCCCAGACGTTGATTGACATTGGAGCTAAGTTCAGTGCTGTTGACGTCTGGACGACCCTGTTCTGAAGACTCCCGTTAATTTTGAATGCACGGGAAGAGAGCGGAGAGCGCGTCTTTTTCAGGCACAGTGCAATTCATTTTATACCATCAACAGGCCTAACAATCATATAATAAACTATAGAGCCTCGATATTAAAGAAACGCCGAAGTCACTATAGGCTTTTTCGTTGGTGCGCCATCAGCTATACCTACAAAAGACAGATGAAATCTAATATTAATAATTGATCCATGTCGGTATACACAGCTTAATATTTTATAATGAAAAATAGCCTACACAATCAAGATAGACTATTTACTTTTTAGCCTATTTATTAAATTGGTTAATTAAACATGGATTAAAATGAAGATACAATTAATACAAAACGAAATTCGCTTTTAAGAAAGGCTTTGTGCTTTTTTGAAGCCTCTGTGAAAGTTTGAAAGTCTTTTAGTGCAACTTTCTGAGTGTTCGCGTCCGTAATGGAGAACTGTCACATAACATTGTTGGCGCCCCATACAATAGCAGCATGTTGAAATTATGTGGCAAAATGCGTTTTCTATTAGGCCACAATGAACATATTGTACAGTAGCCTATCAGATAAGGTCAGGTTTGCCGAAGTGCGTTTAATTTAGGCTATATATTTATTTTTGTCCCTGCGCGCCGATCGGAGAGGAGTTCACTGCTGATATTCTGAGAGCTTTCTAGTCTCGCGGCTGTCATCAGCAGCGCCTTGTATCGCCCAATCAGCGGATGGCGGGCGGGTGCGGTTTTGAAAACTGGTCAAAAACGTTGGTGCGGATGGATGGCGGACGGATGATGAGTTTTGTGATGCGGTTGCGGATGAAATAATAGCCCATCCGCGCATCTCTAGTGTGTATTGTTGACAGGTCAAAGTCCTAAAGTTTTCAGACAGTTACAATGGCCGTTTTTAACTTAATTTTTGCAAAGAAATGTAGTGTTTCAAAACTACAGGATGTTTCACTTAGAGCTGCCTTAGCATATTAACATCATGAGCCAAGTAATATTGTTTAACACCAATTACCAGTGTGTACATTAAAATTCTCAGGTAGGCTATCTCAAAAAAGAGGAATTTAATTATTTGTATATGTCCAGATTTCAGACAGCTTTACTGCTTAAAAGTCCTTCCCCTGTATGAGTGAGCATCATGAGTCGCATTTGAGTGACGTCAACTCCCCTCTTCGATTGATTGGCTATAGGAGGAGCTGTCAATCTAGAACTAGTGGACCATTGGTGACGCTTAAGCTCGCCCTAATTTACATGAAACTCGAACTGCAACATTTGGAAGAGCAAGCGCAGAACACGGAAAGAATAGCGAAAAACATGAACATAAATTTAAGTTTCGTGCAAAATATGTTTTAATGTGTTTAAATTTTTTATTCATGCTTGTTATTTTTTGATTCACGCTTATTATATTTTGATCCGTGACCACGTTGTTTGCTTTTCTGATAATTTTGCATTATTTTTTTTCAGTATGTGCATTATATTTTTACATGTGTTTTTACATTTTTGAAACACGTGGCCGCAATTTTTTTGATCCATGGCCGCAATACATTTGGCGGGATTTTGATCCCATACGACTGCTCTGAATATGAACAAAACAGAAAACTTTTAAAAAGTTTTTAGAAATTTTAAAACTCTTGAGGCTGTTTACACCTGGCCACTTCATGCGTTTTCTCAGATCGGATAGCAGGTTTAAATACCCTCCGAAACACATTCGAGATGGATTTGAATCCACTTCGGGAGGAGGTCTGGGGCGCATTTATTAATCTGCTGCTATTATGCGCATCTGAGTAAACACAGGTTTACTGTGTTTGTGTGTGTGTGTGTGTGTCATAAGTTGGCTTTCTGCAAATGGACTCTTTTGAGGAGACCGTGGATTTCCATTCATTTGTTGCCCTGATTCCACGCGCTGAATGCGAATACACTGCAGGCTCACTCTCGCTTGTATCCAAGGTAAATCATCAATACTATTATCCCTTACGTGTGTTTTACATCATTACCAAATACATCATAATCAGCTAAAGCGCATGCGCAGGTCACTTTACTTCCTGAACAAGTTTGCACCCGAGTCCGTATTGCTTTTACATTAGTAGTATTAACATAAACCATGTGTCAAAAAAGGTGTTTTATGACTTTGATTTTATGGTTCTGAGGTTCCCCTGTCTCTGATTTATGATGGGTCGCTGACAGGCTCCGGTATGTCTAGGCTGCGCGACGCCATGTGACATCCTCCTGCGTTGACATCCTGGGTCAGAGGTGTAAAAGAAAGGTGTCTGGCCCTTGGCCTTCCGGGTTTATTGGCCGTCTACCTGCGCGAGATGTTATGTCGTTGTGTATTCTGTCTGCTGGGGAGGCCCGTTTTCACACTTCGCCAAAACCTGCGACTTCACACTTCGCAACTTGCCATTGTAGTTTTTTATGGTGTGAGGTGTGCCTTTTTCACAACTACGTCACTACCTACGTCTTTTGTTGCAGTTTTAAATAAGGTTAGGGGTTACACTGTTGAACACAGAAGACATTCTACGACTTTCCTGATACAATGGCTACTCCGAAAACTCCTAAAACCCCTAGAAAGGTTATGTGTATTTCGCCGACAAGAGGACCTGTTGAAATGAGAGAAGATCTAACTTTTGCTCCAAGGAAAAAGCTAAATGTTAGCTTGACAAGATTTCTTCATGAAGACAGTGCTCTTGTGAAACAGGATTTCTCAATGTCTGGTGGTCGTGTGGTGAGGTATGTGTTTGACAAGGTGATGCGTACTGTGAAACTCTACACAGGAGATGTTGAAGACGATTTTACATCACAGACCCCATGTGTGATTTTCCACAAGAAGGACTGGTTTCTGTTTTTCAACTACGTTTGGAGAGATTTGAACGACTGTGGTGATGATCCGTTGTACGTAGCCGAGTGGGATGGCTCAATTCCTGACACAAGATTTCGGGTGGTCGGGGACCATAGTAAAAAGTTACCAGACGATTGTGTTTATATTTTCTGCTGCAACGACAAGACAAAGCTCTGCGAACGTGCGTGGCCTGTTCGTGAATCTGAGCATCACTTGTGCTACGACATGAAATTTTTGTTTCAGTGGAAAGATGTTCGTACGCTTGACAACGTATTTACATGCGTTGACAAGATGTTTAGATGGTGCGACATGTATGACCGTTACAGTTCTGTAAAGATTAAATTGTTTCACCCTGAGCAGGGCGTTACCAACGCTGAAGACCGCCTCTTAACCCCACCCACGTATTACAGCCATTAAAAACGCCTGCAGATCGGTACAATTGCTACATTCATTCACCATGTCTCAAGAATCTACAACAGTCTACTGCTACACCAACAACCCTGAGGCTCCCCCAGCGATGCCTGATGACAATGCTACGCCGCTGGAGCCCCACCCACAAACTTGCGACAACAGTTGGTTGGATAAATTTTGCATGGATCTTGGATATCACAACATGACCTTCCTTACAACACCATACGGCAACACTGGTGCAATAGCTGGAGCTGCGGCCCTTGCTGGAATCGACAACACAGACAGTTGTATCCGCTCGGACGGATTCAAAATCATAAAAGCGACTGTTGTGGTCCTTCTGGAACACGTCATCAACAAAAAGCTGAAAGAAATCTGTTTGGGTTGTGAAGTGGATCACCCCAGTCAGATTAGACATTCCTGCCTGTTTGAACCGGGTCCCTATTTCTTTGACGCCTACTTTGAGGAACTGACACGTAATCTGGTGAAACCGGACCTTAAGCACATCGTTGCTCAAGCATTGATCCGTTGTGGTTTAAGGGTTCACCCCCAGAGGATTCAAGGTTCAGTGGAGGCTATTTTACATGAACTGCGTGACGAAGTTTTCATTGTGGAAAAGCTTCGTGAAGTCAGAGAGAAAGTTGTGGACGTCAGCAGCGAACAAATTGTCTATGACGCTGTGGACAGCTGGAAAGGTATTGTCCAAGTTGAGTGACTGTAACACCGACATGGGGAATACGTGTTTTGCAACAGGTCTGGCAAAGTGTCTACTTAAACAACGTATTAGATGTGAGATGACCGGCTTGTTGTATAAGATTATTAATGAATGTGCCAATGTATCTGTTACTGTAAACAGATGTGCTGTAGATACCAATCGTTTTACAAACCTCATGAAACAAATGTCTGTTGTAAGAACTGTGTCAAATGAATGGACAGATTTGATGCGTTTATGCGTTAATGCTGGTGAACCAATTTGTGTGACTATCAGAAAGATTTTAGACCTGATGACTGAATGCGGCAGCTGTATTAGAATAGCTGATATATTGTGCTTGTGTACATATGTGACTGATCTATGTGTAGACATATTGACAAGAAACAATCAGGCTGATGTTTGTGAAATTATTGAAACCCTGGTTGATTACATTCTTGAAAAAAACATTGTGATGTGTATAAATTTTTTACACTACATTGATGCTGTATGATACCTTTGTTTCCTTTTACTGTTTAAGAAATAAAAACCCAAATTACTTAAACCATCTGTGTTATTCTTTTTGTGGAGCGTGAAGTGGAAACATGTCAGAAGAAATGAAAAAGACTTATTACACACCTTCTAACCCTGGTTCTTTAGGGGGGAAAAAACGCTTAAAAGAAGCTGTTTTAAAAGAAAGGGGTGTTCGTTTAACCGATAAAGAGGTTTCAGACTGGCTCGCTGGCGAGGATGCATATACACTACACAGAACGGCCCCACTAAAATACAAAAGGAATCGGGTTTTTGTCTACGGTATCGACATGGAGTTCCAGGCCGATCTAGTCGATATGTCTGCATATGCCCCGGTAAATGACAACAACCATTTTTTGCTGACATGCATCGATCTCTTTAGTAAATATGCATGGACAAGGGCTTTAAAAAACAAGAGTGGTGTAGAGGTCTCTAAAGCTTTTGAATCCATACTGAAAGAGGGGCGCGTACCACAGAAATTACAGACAGATAAAGGAAAGGAGTTTTTTAACAAACATTTTTCAAAATGTAACAAAAAAGTACAATATAGCCCATTTCGCAACAGCCACAGAATTAAAGGCATGTGTTGTCGAGCGGTTTAATAGAACCTTAAAAGGTAGAATGTGGAGATATTTAACTGCTACAAACTCCAAACGTTACATCGACATACTTCAAGACATTACACAAGGATATAATGCGAGCCATCACAGAAGCATCAAGATGAGGCCGATTGATGTGGGGAAAGAAAACGAGTCTGTGGTGCTGCATAACCTATATGGTGATACCAGACCTCATAGTGTTAACCCCGTATTTAAATACAAGATTGGTGACATGGTTCGAATTTCTAAAGTCAGAGGACCGTTTGCAAAAGGGTATGAGGAAAACTACACACAAGAGTATTTTACTATATCAGCGTGTATCCCACGAGAACCCCCTGTTTACAGATTGAGTGATTACGACGGGGATGTTATCGACGGCGTTTTTTATGCGGAAGAATTGCAAAAAATATTTGTTAGTAAAAACAAGACATTTAAAGTTGAAAAAATTTTAGATAAGAAGACGAAGGGTCGCAAAACATTAGTGCTGGTGCAGTGGCTCGGATGGCCAGCGAAGTTTGCGTCATGGATCGACCAGAAAGAATTAGTTGATGTACAGAAGCCATAAATACAAACCACACACACAGGATGCATACAGTTGTATAAAAACCAGACATGGCTGAGGGTGGATTTTATGTCACACTACCCTGCAACGCTTCGCAGTCTGTATACCCTAATAATAAAATCTCTAATTATAGAACAAGACTGGCTACCACTATAAATATAAAAGGAGAATGGGAGGTGGGGCTTGTTCAAATTGAATATCCTAGAAGCTGGTACACCTTTAACAGCAATGACGCCGTTTTCGAGATAAACATTGGACCCACCACGACCGATGGTGAAAAGTACACTAACAGCTTACGCCATGGTGTAGATGTGAAGAAGACCAGCTTATCGAAACTACGCATACCAATAAAAACAAGGTATTACGACAATGTCCCATCTCTAGTTAGTGTAATAAATGATTTAGTAGCGCCTCATGGGGAACTCGGTTATGACCGCGTAAAAAACAAAGTATTTCTGAAAGCAAAACCTAACATTTCAATGACCTTCCATGGAAAACTAGCCATTATTTTAGGATTGAAACCAGGCGTCCCTATAGGAGATTCTATTCTGCAAAAAACAAACCCTGAAAAAACTAATTATGAAAAGGATATTGTAACATATGCAATGCATCAGTCGGACATACACGGTGGTTTCTATACTCTTTATATCTACACGGACATTATCCGTTACCAATCAGTGGGTGATGCTTTTGTACCGCTCCTGGAGTGTGTACAAATAACAGGGGACAACAATAGCACAGTCAGTGTTCGATACGACAAACCTCACTACGCGTCTATCAACAAATCAGTCATCACAGATATTGTTATAGAAGTGAAGGACGATCAGAACCAGCACGTCCCATTTTCTTACGGGAAAGTGTGCATCAAACTTCACTTCAGGCCTGTAAAACACTTTGTTTAAAATGGCATATTTCAACAATCACAATGTTGACCCTATGCGTTACGTTGCCTATTACCAGAATCAGGCAGGCAGCGGGCTCCCCGGGTATGCAGGAGGTGGAGTCATGTATGGGGCTGGTTTGGGGGGGATTTTTCGGGGGCTCTTTAGAATGGCTATACCCCTACTAAGACGAGGATTTAGCATAGCCAAGCCGCATCTTAAATCAGCTGCAAAAAACATACTAAGTGACGTTGTTAGTAATACGTTATCAAGATCTTTTAACAACAACTATGATGCTCAAGACGGATCCGGACTAATGGTAATGGCTCGCAAAAGAGCATCTAGGCTGCCAGGGGTGCGGAGGAGTGGCCAGAAGCAGAAGAAAACAAAACAACCTCCCAAGAAAACATCAGTTGTAAAACGCAAGCGCAAGGAGACAGCTAAGCGTACTGCTTCAAAAAGATCAAGGAGCTCTGTTAAAACAATATTTTAAATCATGGCGTTACTACACAACATGTCAGAAGAGTGTTTAAAGACTGAACTGGATCTGTTTACTGTACCACTAACTCAAACAGCAATTGAAAAAAACACTTATATAGAAGTTCCACCACTATCAGCGATATCCGACACATCTCCGCTGGAATTTTTTATTGCGGGGAATGGGGAGGATTACATAGATCTAAACAGCACATTACTTTTTTTGCGCCTCAAAATCACTAATGCTGATGGGACGGATATTGCAGACGGAGATCCCGTAGGTCTTGTGAACTATCCTGGATCTACGATTTTTTCACAAGTGGATGTGTCGCTTGGAGATCGGCTTATATCACAGAGTTCTAGCACATACCCATACCGCTGTATGATAGAATGTCTTACCAATTATGGTAAAGACGCCCTTGAAACGCTTTTCTCAGCAGGGCTCTTTTACCTGGACACTGCGGGCCATATGGATGTGGCTGACCCGGCTGGGGGAAATCGCGGGCTGACAAAGAGAGCAGCCTTCACCAACGCTAGTAATGTGGTCGAACTACTCGCGCCTGTTCACAGTGATATCTTCTTTCAGGAAAAACTATTACTTAATGGATTAGATCTTAAAATTAGAATGACTAGAGGTAAGGATGAATTCTGCCTGATGAGGAGCAACGCTACAGCCTATAAACTAAACATCCTGTCTGCGTCGCTATTTGTGAAAAAAGTGTCTGTGTCGCCAGCTGTGAGACTGGGGCATGCACAAGCTCTACTCTCAACCACAGCCAAATACCCCATCGACAGAGTGTGTCTGAAAAACTTCTCAATACCTGCAGGCTCACGTGTCTGCAATCAAGAAAACTTGTTCTTAGGAACTCTGCCAAAATCTCTGGTTCTAGCTATGGTTGATAATGATGCATTTGTGGGTGCCTATAATAAAAACCCATTTGTGTTTAAAAACTATGATTTAGAATTTCTGGCCATTTATCTGGATGGGCAACAGTACCCAGCGAAGCCCCTGCAACCTTAATATGAAAATGGTTCTGCAGTGCGGGAGTTTTACCAGCTAGCGCTGGCTTCTGGAAGGCATCTTAAAAACCAACCTCTATGTATCGATAGAGAGGATTTTCTGCACGGCTATACACTCTATGCATTCAATTTCACACCGGATCAGGAGTGTAGCCAGCACGTATCGCTTATCAAAAGTGGCAATATTAGACTAGAAGCCCGTTTTAGACAGCCGCTACCACGTACGATTAACTTAATTGTTTATGCATTGTTTGATAGTTTGATTGAAGTGTCAAATCGCCGACAGGTCCTGGTTGATTACTACTAATACATTCAAATGAACACTATACAGCTTACGGCTGTCATGGATAAGGTTTCATGCGATACTTATTTTCTCGGAGTTCTACCATGTGACTACCTACCAAAAACCCCTTTAAGAAAACTACCAGCAATGGTTTTGATCAATACACATCCTTCAGGACTCCCAGGGGAACACTGGTTGGCTATCTACATAAATGAGGATGGTGTAGGATGTTTTTTCGACAGCTTCGGTAATAAACCAGATTATCATGGTTTTCCGCCGATTATCAAAAACTTTTTAAAGCTCAACTCTAGTCAAGTACTACATTCAACTGTGCAAGTCCAAGATTTTTCATCAGATACATGTGGACAACATTGTGTGTTCTTTCTCTACCACATGGCAATGGGATTTGATTATGATTATGTGATGAAATTGTATACCAACGATTTTATTAAAAATGACAAAAAGGTGTCAGCATTTGTGAGAAAACAAAAACAAGCACCATGTAGTGAAAATGTTTTCAAATGTGTTCAGTGTGTACAAATGGGTGAAATGTTCATGTCTCATGCTTAATATTTTAATAAAAACAACTAAAGAACGGAATTTTGTTTCTTTATCCCCACTTTTATTACACATACATCACATCATAAGTTCTCAAAAAAAAAAAGAGAGAAATTGAGAACACAATACATACAAACTGTTAGTTTAAAAACTTAACCACCGACTAGGGTCTTTCTGTTTCTTACTCCTCTTAGATGATCCTGTTATAGACGTGGTCGATTTGGTTTTGAAAGAGTTAATTGCATGTCTGACATTGTGGTTTGGTACCACAGAGTATGGCAAATTTAAACTAGCAAAAGCCTCCAGAAATTCACGCCACCCGCCAGGTCTCCGCTCGTCAACAATCTTTTGTGGAGCCGTGACGCTTTTAACTAAGTCAAGCATGTGTGAACCAGGGATTGTTCTGCCTTTAAACACAAACTCTCCCGACTCAGTCCATGAAGTAACATCTTTAGTTTTAGACATTTTATCTAAAATGTAACGAACATTTTTCACACTCCTCTGTGGAATATTTTTTAAAATCTCATCTGCAAAATCACCTAAATCGTCATGGGCACGCACATGGCCTGGTGCGGGTGGGTCTTCTTTTTCAACATTACTAGGCTGTGGTAGCCTTAATGTTAATGTACCCGATTCTCTATCCCCTTGTCTAGTGAGTGTTAAAAACCGCTGCAAAACACCTGTGTACATCTTAGCTTTTTCATGGTGATCCAGATCAGACCTGTGCAAAATATTTCTTATAGTCATGTCCAGGTCATTCTCCACAACCTGTTGTATAGACTCACGGGTGTTAGAGGATTTCAGCTTATCCAACTGGTGTTGCGGTACTAAAAACATCTTCTCGGCATACTCCATCACGAAACTTATTTAGATGTAACCAAACTGGTTATAAACAGGATTGCCGCACTTAGCAAAGGTAGTAGAAATCCTCCTTGTTGGTTGATTAACCGTCTTTTACGTCTAACTCCAACCTTTTTATCTGCAACAATTTTGATCTCACTTCTTCTTCTCTTCAGTTTCTGATATTGCTGTGGTGTTAGCGGAATATTACCGTGGACTACGTTAAGAGCTACTTCACACAATGTCACAATGAGTTCGTCTGCAGCCGCCTCTAAAATAACGCGTCTTTGTTTAGGCGTGGCTTTTAATAACAATTTTAAAAGAGGTAGGTTTCTTAAAAGTCTTGCAGACATTTTCAAATCTCTCTGTCAATGTTTTCTTTTCTGAATGTACACAACTGGATGTTGTGACAGAATATCTGTTCTGAGACGGTACTGTTCTGGTGTTTTCGCTTTAAAGTCAATCAATAGATACCCGAAAGGGGTGCTGGTAGCATTTTCATAACACTCCATAAAGTATTTTGTGTTCCTGGGGTACATCTGCCGCGCTAAGACATTAATTTGGGTATTGTCTCTAGGGTTTTTAAACAATACCAAATAATTAGTGTTCAAACTGATAGTCCTACTGGATTTACCTTGAAAAAATAAGTTTTGTACGATATATATTGCACTCAAGCTTCTATGGTGCACATAGTTGGTAAACAAACGTTCAACTTCTGAATTGCTGCTAGCATCTTTCATAACATCATCCAATATCACAAAATTGGTCTTGTTGGTGGGAAACAAGCGATCATCATTCAGAGTCTGCGGTATACCTTCAATAAATTTAATATCATACAGTTTCAACAATTCATCATACATAGGTTGCCAGCAGTCATAAATGTACACAATGTTTTCAATTTTTTTAGAAATTACACTTTTAGCATTTTCCAACAACTTTTTTACAAAAAATGTTTTTCCTGAGCTAGAAGGACCGCTTAACACACATGAAAAAGGATGTTGTAATCTAAAATCAAAACCATCCGGGTCTACCACACCCCGGTGCCCCAAAACGTTGTCAGTAGCCATATGGTAGCGTAGTTAGGTCGGGTAGCAGTACACGCTTGTTGTATACGACTTTAAATTTTTTCACAACTGACTTGTTGTGCAATGTGAACTGCTTTTTGTTCCTCACTATACTGTCGGTGTACGCGAGAATGTGATTACTGTCACCCCGCCCCCTCACATATTGATCGACAAGCCCAATTAATGTGTCTAACCTAATGGTCTCGGAGTTTACAGCATTCAGTGTGATGCCTTTGGCCTTCATACAGACCTTACCCTTAGCAGTTCTGTACCCGTAACTTTTCGGACCACTTGCCGAAAATTCCACAATATGGTCTCCATCCCCAACTTCATCAGTAAGGTCACCAAGATATGGCCCCAGTGGGGGCTCGTATTCACCCTCTTTAGACGTGAACACAACACTATCTGTGTCGCAATAAAGCAGTCTATCACCCAACCTGTCCATAAGATCATAAAGTTCTAACCGCGCGTGGGCCGTTGTAAAAGCCCCGAGAAAGACGTTAATGTCACGAGTCTGGGTCCCTTTCCCATTTGCGTAAGCCCACTGAACGATTGCAACAGTGTCTGACACAAATGAGAAATGCTTGAGGTCATACTCAGTGCCAAAAATTTATCGGGCAAACTGTTCGGGGTCTGTTAGTATTTCGGTTGTCGGTAACTCCTCGCGCATACTGAACCTCCCCCACAAAGAGTTAAGCAGTAGCTTCATGATGGATCTACGTGCAGCATTAAACTCAATCTTGTCCAGATTCAGCTTAATCCCTTCTTTCTCAAAGTAATCTCTAACATACGATTCTTTGTCGGCGTCGGTCACAACGTCTTTTGGAAAACCTGAACTTTCCTGTTTGAACTGTAAAAATGTTTTAACATAATTACAAAACAATGTTTCAGAGCGTTGGGGAAAATGCCAGACCTCATCGATTTTTGTCACTACATAACCCTTCTCAACGGCTTTTAACAGTTCAATGCTAACCCAGCACCCATGAATTGATCTTTCCTCATTAGTATGCACACACGGGTGTGTCTGGTTCTGCTGTTCAGCACACGTGCTGCAAAGCGGGAACATTAACTTACCCCCGGTCCTATAAGGCAGTACGGGGTGAAGCAACTTCCGTGGCGGAAGGACTGTTGCCTTGACGAGTCCGTAATAATCTTCAAGGTTTTGAAAATCCTTGTGTATTATTTCCGGATGCCCAATTGGGTAACATTTTCGAGCCTGACAGTAGGGATATAGTGATGTAAAGTCAACATACCTAATCCGCTCGCCCTCCGCAACTTTGTGATACAGTTTTAATGCGTTAGTTCGGCCGCCGAATAGAGCTTCACGGGGTTTCAATCTTTCAGTGTGTTTGTAAGTGGACATGAAATCCATAACTGCAACATCACTGTTTAGCGCGCATCCATGCACATTCCCAAATCACCTCGACCTGAAGACCGTACGCACGCTCCAAAATTTCAATCTTGTCGTCGCATTGTCTTCTCAAAACGCCATAAGGCACTTTTGATAAAGGGTTTAGGTCGTTGGGGTTATAACATCGTTCACAACCATGAAAGAAACACCCGAGAAATTCGAATGCTTTTTTCACGTAGCCATCGTCGTAGAAACCATCCACATAGTATTTCCCAAATGACGCCTCACCGGTGTTTAAAGCATGTTGAATTTCTATGCCCCGTGATTTTCATCGATTTTTGTCACTACATAACCCTTCTCAACGGCTTTTAACAGTTCAATGCTAACCCAGCACCCATGAATTGATCTTTCCTCATTAGTATGCACACACCAGTGCTAGGCCGAACGGAAGAACCCGATACTGGTACGCTTCGCCCCCGAAAGCGAACCTCAGGAACTTCCTGTGTTGTGGAAGGATGGAAATGTGGAAGTACGCGTCCTTTAGATCTATCGTGACAAACCAGTCCTCGGACCTGACCTGTGACACGATCTGCTTGAGAGTAAACATTTTGAATTTGAGCTTCCCTACTGAGCGATTTAACAGGCGCAGATCTAAAATTGGACGCAACCCCCCCATCCTTCTTTGGAATGATGAAATATCGGCTGTAATAACCCAACTCTCTGCTGGGAGGAAGAACTCGTTCTATAGCCTCCGTCAGCAGGAGAGTTTTCACCTCCTGTTCCATAACCAGAGCCCGCTTGGGGCCCACCACTGTGGGCAGAACCCCTCTGAAGCGAGGCGGGCTTGATCTGAACTGAATCGCGTACCCCTTCTCGATAGTCTTCAGGACCCAATGAGATACATTTGGAAGGCTTTTCCACTCTGCCAAAAATTCTACTAAGGGTACCAGTCTCTCGAGACTGGCCTCTGGAATATTTTGAGTGGCAGACACAGTGCCCTGTAATGGCGCACCGGCAGGGAACAACTGGTCTGACCACTCTAAACCGCTCCTCAGAGCGGGCGAGCATCCCTCGGGAAAGGATGCTCGCCGGGACCGTCTACGCCCCGGCACGCAGGCGGGGTTGGCAGAACGGCCCCCTGAGGGCACCGAGAGAGAACGGGCGCCGTGTACTGCAGCGAACACCTTTCTCTCTTGGTGGGGACCACCCTCAGTACCCTGACGTTTCTGGCGTCAGGGCTTCTTCTTCGACGAAGCCTTCCTGGCGACAATAACCGTCCTCAGATCGGCCTTGCCCCAGGAAGACCTCGTCTGAGAGCACCGCGCCTCGGCCCAGTCTTGCTGGGGAGGAGCACGAGACGCGACCCTCCTTCTCTGTTGCGCCCGGTGTGAGGAGCTACTCGACGGCCGGGGCTGCTCCCGCCCAGCAGCCCCGGAGACATGAACACGGAGGGGGAGAAATTTCTGGAGCGCCGCCGCCGCCTGCTTTTTCTCTTCCTGAAACCTCTCGATGACCGAATTCACTGAGTCACCGAAGAGGCCAGCAGTTGAAAGCGGGGCGTCCAGGAGAAAAGATTTTTCCTTTTCTTTCATGTTGGATAAATTCAACCATAAGTGTCTCTCCGTTGCCACCATGGCTGCCATAGAACGGCCCACTGATTTGGCCGTCTCCTTGGTGGCACGGAGAGATAGATCTGCTGCCTGACGTAATTCTCAAATTACGTCAGCACTAATTTCATCCCCCTCACTCATATCTTTTAATAGGTCTGCTTGATATGCTTGTAATATCGACATAGTATGTAAGCACGCTGCCGCTTGACCTGCTGCCGAGTAAGCTTTGCCCACCAAAGCCGAGGTAGTTCTTAATGGCTTTGTGGGAAATGCCGGTGTCTTAAATGACAATGCCGTATCTGGAGATAGATGGCTCGCTAGCGTTTCTTCAGCCTTAGGCATCGCCCCATAACCATAATTCTTAGCCCCAGAAATATTTGAATAAACAGATGTTTGCTGGCTAAATATTCTGGATGACACTGGTCTTTTCCATGACCTCGACACCTCGGTGTGGAGGTCAGGAAAGAATGGAAGACACCGCCGTGGAGGTGCAGCACGAGACGGCAGAAATCTTTCATCTAGTTTACTTTTTGAACGAGATTCCTGTCTATCAGCTGGCCACTCGATGCTTAATTTTTCTACAGCACGAGTGAGCACCTCCTTAAGCTCCTCACTAGCAGGAGACTGAAGTGACGAGTCCCCAGTCTCTGCTGTATCAATACTTTCAACATCCAGATCCTCAGAACTGGATAATTGAAGTGATGGTGCCTCAGCCCGGGGGAAAGAAACCGCAGCGCGTGCTTCCACAGCCGGATCTGAGGCACTGGATCTACCAGGTAAAGGCTGAGATAAGGCAGAGCCCGTCTCAATCCCCGCTGATAGATCCATTTGCGATCCCCACGATTGAAGCCTCCGCTGTGCCTCGGCAGCAACGGGACCCGAACCGCGGGGAGCGCGCACCGAACCACTCTCCTCGAAGAGGGCTCGGCGGGAGCGGAGCGTTTTCATTGACACACTCGCAATGCTCGCAACCAGCTCCCTCGAGAGCTGACTGGGCATGCTGCACTCCCATACAAACAACACACAGATCGTGAGTGTCCCCACCCGTGATATAACGTGGGCAGGGATGAACACACTTTCTGAACTGCTGTTCGCTCGCCATATTATATATATATCGTCTCTTTATAGTTTTTTTATATGTGAAAAACTCCTGCCTAGCAATTTCTAAGGACAGACTAAAACACTTTGAGACACAGACTGATATATTCACACACAGAGCGCTTGCTGAAGACTCAGAAGCTGACGCGCTTGTGGGGTGCTTATATAGTTTCCTGGTCGATGACGTCACCCGCCTATGACGTTCCGTCTCGCCATTGGACTGATTTCATACGTGCTTCATGACGCACTCACGCAGGGGTGTTCCCAAAGCGTTGTCACGCAGCTCGAGTTCCCTTCAGGGAACTGGAATTTCTTGATGCTTAATGTCACTTATCCCATATTCCTAGTTCTGAGTAGACGCAGATCACGATAGGCTCTCGGGTCAACTGTTAAAGCCTGTATCTGCTAAGCATTAAAAAAAAAAAAATAATAATAAAAAAAAAAAAACCTGAAGAGGGCAGCACTCAGACGGTTTTACAACACATATTGGAAAATTTAAACACTTTATACCCAAATGTCACAAAATGTACTCGAATCAATGAACAGCATTTATGAAGCTCCATTCTTACAGATCAATAACTAAAAAAAGTTGTTTTAGTGTTTAGTTACCCTTTAAACTCGCACAGCAACATTTGTGGCATGATATCAATCACCACAGAAATAACTGTCAACTCTCATTCTTTAGTTTAAAAAAAAAGTATAGTCACAAGGCTTAACCATTATCTATGTAAACATCACTTACTAATTTTGTCTGTGTACATTTATGTGCAATGTTTCATCTTTTTGTCATAACATAAAGCTGGTAAACCTGGTAACTGTTGTATGATATGCACTAGAGGCTGACATTTTTTCGGGAATCCCGCAGGATGGGAAACAAAATCACTATGCATCACAGGATTGGGACGGGAAAGGAAAAAATGTCAGCGGGAGTGGGCGGGACCGGGAATCGTAATAAAACTATGATACCCAACTTTATACACAAATATACAGTTTCTATAAATAAACTCTATATTTAAATTTTGAACTAAATTCTATTTGCCCCGTCTCTTTATGCTCTCCTGTTTGCTTTGGTGTGGCTGGTAAAGTGAATGACGTGCTCCACAGTGAGCGGCGCTTGAGCGTAACTACATCGTCACTGCAGCTGCAGACGCGCGAGAGTATTCACACTGGAAGCGTTTGTACAGTGTCACTGCAGCGGCTCCAAAGCTACATAAGCGAGCAATTCTTTACAAAGAAGTTTTAGAAGTTGGTAATTTATAAAATTGATAGTCTTGAAAGTTTGTTAAGGGGAGGTGTACAACATTTGCATATAAATGTTAAACAAAACAACCCAGAAAATGGCTCCAATCTATTCGTTTCAGTCATACTTTCGATATGTTTACAAGACTACAAAACACACACACACAAAAAGCCGCACACTTGGGTTTAATTTGGGTTGTAGCTGTCTGTGTTACATAAACTAAAAGAAACTTTATATATAATATTTTCTGGCTAGTTTACTTTAGTTTTTTTAATATATAATACACCATTAATATATATATATATATATATATATATATATATATATATATATATATATATATATATATATATATAAAATACACCATTATATTTATTTTAAATATAATATATATTTATATAATATATATTCAGCCAAAACTGAATAATTAAAAACAAGTTTAAACAGTCTAATCTTCTATAGGCCTAACTATTTTTTAGTCTTCATTTTCTTTTTTTGCCTTCTCAAGTTTTTGCTAAAACTCACTAGACATGCTTATTCTGCGCATTTTGGGCACTTTTTGTGTGAAATTTTGTCTATCAGAGAGGAGCTTTAGTGTTGCTGGAAGATTAATTGAGGAAAGGCGCACCAGCCTCAGTCTGGAATGTGTGGACACACTCTTCTTCTTACATAGCAACAGTGAGACTCATTCTTAAAGGAAATCTTAGTTCAAGAAGGAAATTAGTTTTTTGTTTAAATTTTGTTCTTTCAGTTCAATAAAGTAACAAACTGTGCTATGCTCATATCTGAACTGTATTTTTTTACTGTAACTGACAGATTCCGGTAAAAAAAACACAACACAGGAGTGGGAGGGAATAGGAGTCATTCTTCTGGGATTGGGACGGGATTGGATGTTTTTTCGTGGGATCGGGACGGGACAGGATTTTTTTTTGGGAGAGGGCCTCTATTTGAGACCGGCCTTTATTTACCCAAACCTGCAGCCACACCAGGCGTGTAAAAGAGACAGGCGTCTATTTGGGACTCGGCTATTATTTGAAGTTTTACGGTATATGGATGTACATTGAGGTAATCATTCCTCACAGAGCCTGTTTTATTATGTTAGGTGCTAATAAATACTATTAAGTGTGAGATTTTAACCATTCATGACAATTGACTCAAATGACCAGAGGTGCTTCTGTGATTATTCCTCCGCGTCCCATAAGGACACCGACCGCTGATCTTGAACTTTAGTCACAACATTTGTGAAATGGAAAATAACTTTGACTCGGAGATAAACATCTTCTGAACCCGGAACATCCCTTTGATTGTAAGTAACAATTAACTTGAACTGCTTATTTATCTGAAGCAATATAGATAAAGTACAAAGACAGTAAATCAGGACACTATAAAAGGAACATGAGAGGCTGTGAGGATGAAGAGCAAGAGCTGGAAACAAACATCAGTGAAGAATGAAGGGTTTAGTATGTTTACTGCTGCTGTTGGAAACCTTTGTGTGTGTCGTACAGCATCAGGTAGATGGAGGACTCAATGAGAATGAGATCAGTCAACAGCTCAGATCTGAGGACGGAGGACAGAATACACCTCAAACAGACACTTTGAGAGATGAAGCTTCAACTGACAGCCAACAAAACTACCATCTGTGCTTCACTGACATCCATGCAGCGCTGAGAGAACTGACCGCCACAGTTACAGAGCAGAAAACAAACATCAGAGAACTGACCGCCACAGTTACAGAGCAGAAAACACACAACAGAGAACTGACTGCCACAGTTACAGAGCAGAAAACAAACATCAGAGAACTGACCGCCACAGTTACAGAGCAGAAAACACACATCAGAGAACTGACCGCCACAGTTACAGAGCAGAAAACACACATCAGAGAACTGACCGCCACAGTTACAGAGCAGAAAACAAACATCAGAGAACTGACCGCCACAGTTACAGAGCAGAAAACACACATCAGAGAACTGACCGCCACAGTTACAGAGCAGAAAACACACATCAGAGAACTGACCGCCACAGTTACAGAGCAGAAAACACACATCAGAGCTTTAGAGATGCAACAGACGTTTATCCTGGAAGAGCTGAAGAAGAAAAATGATGGTACCTCACCAAAACATTCACTCTTTTAACGATGATCCTCAAAGTTGAACACCAGTGCAATACATTGCATAGTGTAAATGTTAGTGTAAAGTTGAGTGTATACTGTATTATCTATCTACTACAATACAATTTCATTTAACAGAATCATTATTCCTTCACAGAAATATCAAATCTTACTCTGGGTCAAGTGGAGTTGAGAAAGGAAAATACAGGTGAAAGTGTGCTTGAATGATGTTAAATTCAGTGTATACATTCTCAGTGTAATAGAGATATATATCACAATATTGTTTATGTTTTTCAATAACAGACAGAGAAATAGCTTTTTCAGCTTCACTGATGGAATCTGGCGATGGATATATTGGTCCTTTTCCCACTGACTTCACACTAACCTACAGCAAAGTCTTTACAAACATAGGGAACGCCTACAACCCAATCACAGGTAATGATCAATGAAATGAGTTTATAGTAATGAAAACCCTTCTGCTCCATTCAGACCTCTCTGCAGATGTGTAATGTGGATAAGAAAATAAAATGATCTGCCATCTTTTAAAACTATTGCACAGTGTGTTTGCTGATTAAGTGATCATACAGGAAACATCTGATTCTGTATCTCTTGTTATTTGATTTAGGTATTTTCACAGCCCCACTGAAAGGAGCGTACATGTTCAGAATCTCTGTATATGGTCATGGTCCAACTCCAGCAACTGCAGCCATTGTTAAGAATGGAGAGCGTGTGGTTGTGGCACATGCTAATCAGGCAAAGGATGCTTTAAACTCCTCTAATGGAGTTGTGTTGATTCTGGAGGTTGGAGATGTTGTCTATGTGAGACTTATGTCTGGCAGGAGGATATTTGATAACCAGAATAACCCCAACACTTTCAGTGGTTTCCTACTGTTTCCCTTAAGATAACAGGAGCTTTACAGAATGTGATTCCAATAATACTGAGCATTCAGTGTATGATTTAAGATGGAAATCATGAAGAATCATTAACATGAACCTGTGTTAAAGAGGAATAATGTGCGTTTGAAATTTGATTGAAATAGATTACTGTATAAAAGTCAGTATGAGACACTATAATCAAGAGTTCTGAACTGTATATGTAACGTTGTATAAATCATGTGACTCAAAAGTATTTGTTAAAATAGTAAATCTAGAATGTTAAATAATAACTTTTAAGTGTATCATGTTATTGATGCTTGATCTGTATCTCTTCATCCTTCATAAATAAATATTATATAATAATTCATATGTTCAGGATCTCTGTATTTGGTTTTGGCGGAACTCCATCTCCAACTGCAGCCATTGTTAAGAATGGACAGCATACGGTTATGGCACATGAATATCAGTCTCAGGGTGATTTATACTCCTCTAATGGAGTTGTGTTGATCCTGGAGGTTGGAGATGTTGTCTATGTAAGACTTCGGTCTGGCAAGAGGATATATGATAGCCAGGATAACCACAACTCTTTCAGTGGTTTCCTACTGTTTCCCTTAAGATAACAGGAGCTTTGCTTAGCGTATGATTTAAGATGGAAATCATGAAGAATCATTAACATGATTAAGCCATTTTAATGAGGACTAATGTGTTTTTGAAGTTTGCAATAGATTAATGTATAAAAGTCTGAGCTGTCTATAAATGTAACTTTATATAAAGAGTTTCAGCACTGAGACAGACAGGAGCCATGAATATCACGTGACTCAAAAGTGTTTTGTTAAAGCAGTAAATCCAATAATGTTAAATGATATCTTTTTAAGTATAGTTTGTTGCTGATCCTTGATCTGTATCTCTTCACCCTAAATAAGAGAATAAAGAGACACTGTCGGGCCAGTGGCCTCGCAGCGCTGCCCTAAACCCCGCCCCTAACACGTCTTCCTGGATCAAACGTCATACAACCCAACCCATTCCTATTTTTGTGGTATTATGAATTTATTCTTTTTTTAAGTTAGGAAGATAGCATGTGTATTAAAGGGGACATATCATGCTTTTAAATCATTCCTTTTTACATATAAATCATCTTCATATGGATGTATCGCAATTGTGTGTTACTGTATTTACAGTAACTTCTCCATCCATGCCCACTACTACAAAAGTGAAAGTCGATTATTTCTCTTGTTAAAACAAGCACACTAACAAGACAAATGACTACGGCCTAATCTTACCACTAATAATCTGTATTGATAATATGCTACGTTTAGAAAAGCATCAGAAAACACAGCAGCTAAATGACCATTGTCATGATGAAACTCAACAACAGTAATACTGCTACAGACGTGTACTTAAAAAAGAAAGAAAGAAAGAAAGACAAAGGTAAACCATGACCACCGTGTGTTTTAAGAAAGTAAAGTACTTTATTTTTATTAACGTTATTTACAGCTTACCGAAGTGATCTGTTCGTCGTCTCCAAAGATAGAAGGAATTGATCCCTCAATCAGACGAAGTCTATCGGCAAATCCTTCTTTATAGTCCGTGAGGCAAACCCCCAAATTTCAGAAATTTGTCTCATAAGAGGGCACCAATGCTACTCTTTTTTATTCAACAGAGGGTATTCTTAGTGGGTAGCTTAAGGTAAAAAAATCACCAATTTTATGTTTGACCCCCCAAACATTTGGCAAATTCCATTTACGGTCGGTTATTTCTATAATTCATTATTTTTGGTACCAAAACATTCATACTTGATGATATCTAGGTTGGAATTTTGTCAAAATTTTAACTTGTTTAAAAAATATTGTTATTGTGATAATTTTTTTTGCAGAAAACATAGTGGTGTACAGCTTTAACTCATTGTTTTAACCTTAAGACCAGTCTGTAAATGCCTCCGTTTAACAGGTAAGAATGAATTTTGCAATGAGGGCGTGGCTATCGAACAAACGCTCTGGCTATTCAGCGACTCGCAAGCTCGTTTAGAGCGGGGACCAAGAGTCCCCACAGAACCTTTCTGAGGATGCTAGGCCTCATGGCCTCTGCTTCATAAGTACGTCCGCAGAGTATGCTACACATACTGCAGTACTGGCTAAAACCACAGGTTTCCCCCCAATCATGGCGCTAAAGCCATCTCTATATTAGGGTAAACCACGGCTGCACCAGAGTCCTGGTCGAAACCCAGTCTCTTGGAGTCAGGGGTGAGCTTGGACCAGCACAGAGGGACGGTTTCATATCAACTGCCTAGAATTGCTGGTGGTTTTAAAACCTTTCTACCACGTTTGTCAGGTCACCATGTCCTGGTCCACACAGACAACACAACAGTAGTGTCCTATATAAACTGCCGGGGGGGGGGGGGGGGGGGGCTCAGGTTGAGACGACTGTACGAACTGGCCAGAAGTCTCCTCTTATGGGCAGAAAACAACCTGCGCTCGCTGAGAGCAACGCATGTTCCACAGAAACTGAACCAGGAAGCAGATATGCTGTCCCGGGGCAATGTGTCCCCAGGGGAATGGACCCTCCATCCCCAAACAGTTCAAATTATCTGGAGTGTTTTCAGGAGGGCAGAGGTCAAATTCTTTGCTTCCAAAGACAACTCTCACTGCCCAATATTTTTCTCGAAAAGCAGGAATGCGCTGGCTCACGAATGGCCCAGCCTTCCCCTGTATGCCTTTCCTCCAGTCTTGCTCCTCCCTCAGGTCATAAAGAGGATCAGGGAGGGCAGACACTCAGTCCTACTAGTGGCCCCTCTCTGGCAGACCCAACCTTGGTTCCCCGAGTTGATTCTGCTGCTCACAGCAGCCCCATGGCCAATACCCCTGAGGAAAGACCTAGGCGAACAGGAAGATTTGGCACCCCCCGTCCCAAACTATGGGCCCTCAATGTGTGGCCCCTCGACGGGAGCTAGTGGAGCTCCCAGCAAGTGTCCTGAGCACAATCAATGAGGCTAGAGCTCCGTCCACAAAGACGCCTCTATGCTCTTAAGTGGTCTGTGTTCTCTGGCTGGTGCTCAGCAAGAAACCAGGACCCAAACCTATGTGAAGTGTCACCAGGACCCAAACCTATGTGAGGTGTCACTGATACTTTTCTCCAAACTCATTCAACCCTGTTTAAAGCACAAGTGATCACTCTCTCTGCTCTTCCCACATCAGAAGATGAGCAGCAATTACACCTACTCTGCCCGGTACAGACGCTCCGCTCAGTACAAACAGTCAGAGCAGCTCTTTATGAGCTTCGGTGGTCGCACAGTGCTTGATCACAAAGCAAAGATTATGCCGATGGCTGGTGGATGCTATGGCTTTAGCATATGCCTCTATGGGCCTGCAATGCCCCATAGGCATCACAGCTCCCTCCACTAGAGGCATGGCCTCCTCCTGGGCATGGTCCAGTGGAGTATCTATTGGCGATATATGTATAGTGGCCGGCTGGTCCTCGCAGTCCATCTACGCCAGGTTTTATAACTTGGAAGTCCCTGCACTGCAGGCACATATCCTTTCTGTGTGATGAAGTCAGCCTCAGTGAGCCAGGCCCATCATAATTAGGGCTTTTGCCCGTTCAACACGTCATGCCAAAAGGCCCTTGCTTCGGACCCTTATGCAAGCATCCTGACATCAGAAGATGTCGTTGCTGTTATCATAGCACAGCGTGATTGGGTTGGTTCCCCATAGCGTATAGCTACGCAATACATATGACCGTTCGAAGGGAGATGTATTGAACCATATTTGCACAAAATATTATTTTGTGTTAATATAATTCCCAAATTTTTATATTTTACTTATTTTGTTGTATATTTTCTGTCCTAAAGAGCTTATATTTTATTTTATTTTTAATTTCACAGTGATATCTCATCATAAAAGAGAAGATCTAAAGCAATAGATATGTCAATATAACAGTTTATCAATGTTGAGATTTAGTTTGCATAATTAGAATTTTTCAGCACAGTTAAATGTAAAATTGGTATTTTTCATACCTTAAGGCTTAAGCTACCTACATGGCACTGCTATCATGCATTTTTGTGGTCAGGGGGCATGCCTGTTTTGAAAAATAACCATTAGAATTGGTGCCCTTTTTGATACCAATTTTCTCCCCGCCTCACGGACTTATTATACTGGTGGAGGTTGCTGAAGTAGTTATCCTTGAAGTGCTTCGCGCACTCAAAAATGACTTTACCCACAGATGTGGGTACAGATGTGGGTACATTTCCGTGAAAAATAAAACTCAACCAGGCACTTCGAAGAGGTTCTGATGCTGGGAGACGGTGTAATGAAGCGTGTGGGTTACTACATCCAACAACCGAACATTTTGACTTGCCCTCTCGTAACTTCTGCATTCTTGAGCTTGGACTATAAAATTGCAGCGAGAAATGAAAATGGCAGATTGCACGAAGTGTTGGGCCGGGAGTCGATGTCCTTATTTGTCAGTTCTGCTGCAAATACTGTGACGTAATTGTTCAAAAAACGTCATAGAGAATAGAAAAATCGGAACAGGTTGCAAAATATGACCGAAACAGAATATAAAGATATCAACGAAACATCTGAAGAGACTAATTTCAACTTTTCTGTACTTATAAACACTCCAAATATACAACAAAATGCACATTTTGACTTGCCCTCTCGTAACTTCTGCATTCTTGAGCTTGGACTATAAAATTGCAGCGAGAAATGAAAATGGCAGATTGCACGAAGTGTTGGGCCGGGAGTCGATGTCCTTATTTGTCAGTTCTGCTGCAAATACTGTGACGTAATTGTTCAAAAAACGTCATAGAGAATAGAAAAATCGGAACAGGTTGCAAAATATGACCGAAACAGAATATAAAGATATCAACGAAACATCTGAAGAGACTAATTTCAACTTTTCTGTACTTATAAACACTCCAAATATACAACAAAATGCATTTACGGGCTAAAAAAGAGGATTTAGCATATGTCCAAAAAAAACCGAACATTTTGACTTGCCCTCTCGTAACTTCTGCATTCTTGAGCTTGGACTATAAAATTGCAGCGAGAAATGAAAATGGCAGATTGCACGAAGTGTTGGGCCGGGAGTCGATGTCCTTATTTGTCAGTTCTGCTGCAAATACTGTGACGTAATTGTTCAAAAAACGTCATAGAGAATAGAAAAATCGGAACAGGTTGCAAAATATGACCGAAACAGAATATAAAGATATCAACGAAACATCTGAAGAGACTAATTTCAACTTTTCTGTACTTATAAACACTCCAAATATACAACAAAATGCATTTACGGGCTAAAAAAGAGGATTTAGCATATGTCCCCTTTAACTCACCGGCCGTGGCTGCCATAGTGTCCCGACTTGTCTCGCCACTAACAGAGGGACGGTGACCCAGCACACCGTCCATCAAGTCGAACCATGGAAAGTTCCTTCTCTGGGCTCCGCTTTGTCCATTGTGCGTTTTAATCGCCTCGCACTGCGCCCGCAACTTTTTTTATTTTTTCCCGAACTTGAAGCGTTGTTCGCTGAATGCTTAGCTTAGAAAGTTCAGCAACGATGTATTTTATAACGTCCTCGTTTCTGCACACGCCGTCAAATTGACGTTGTACCCTTTCTTCTGCCCAAATGCTCAGAAGAGCTTTGGTATCTTCGACAGACAGGACAGGCGATTCTCCATTTCTAGCAGCGATTATTTTGCGCAATATAAAAAAGTGAAATGTGCATCTTGCCGCAGACCATAACTTTCCCTAACACCGATAAACTCGGCCTTTTACCTTGACCACGCCTCTAGCCCTAGCTGGCCCGCTTTGGCCCAAGGTATTCCACGGGCCAGAAATCCTGATATATATATATACACACACATACATACACACACACACACACACATACATACATACACACACACACACACACATATACACTCACCGGCCACTTTATTAGGTACACCTGTCCAACTGCTCGTTAACACTTAATTTCTAAGCAGCCAATCACATGGCGGCAACTCAGTGCATTTAGGCATGTAGACATGGTCAAGACAATCTCCTGCAGTTCAAACCGAGCATCAGTATGGGGAAGAAAGGTGATTTGAGTGACTTTGAACGTGGCATGATTGTTGGTGCCAGAAGGGCTGGTCTGATTATTTCAGAAACTGGTAATCTACTGGGATTTTCACGCACAACCATCTCTAGGGTTTACAGAGAATGGTCCGAAAAAGAAAAAACATCCAGTGAGCAGCAGTTCTGTGGGCGGAAATGCCTTGTTGATGCCAGAGGTCAGAGGAGAATGGCCAGACTGGTTCGAGCTGATAGAAGGGCAACAGTGACTCAAATAACCACCCGTTACAACCAAGGTGGGCAGAAGAGCATCTCTGAACGCACAGTACGTCGAACTTTGAGGCAGATGGGCTACAACAGCAGAAGACCCCACCGGGTACCACTCATCTCCACTACAAATAGGAAAAAGAGGCTACAATTTGCAAGAGCTCACCAAAATTGGACAGTTGAAGACTGGAAAAATGTTGCCTGGTCTGATGAGTCTCGATTTCTGTTGAGACATTCAGATGGTAGAGTCAGAATTTGGCGTAAACAGAATGAGAACATGGATCCATCATGCCTTGTTACCACTGAGCAGGCTGGTGGTGGTGGTGTAATGGTGTGGGGGATGTTTTCTTGGCACACTTTAGGCCCCTTAGTGCCAATTGGGCATCGTTTAAATGCCACGGCCTACCTGAGCATTGTTTCTGACCATGTCCATCCCTTTATGGCCACCATGTACCCATCCTCTGATGGCTACTTCCACCATGTCACAAAGCTCTAATCATTTCAAATTGGTTTCTTGAACATGACAATGAGTTCACTGTACTAAAATGGCCTCCACAGTCACCAGATCTCAACCCAATAGAGCATCTTTGGGATGTGGTGGAACGGGAGATTCGCATCATGGATGTGCAGCCGACAAATCTGCGGCAACTGTGTGATGCCATCATGTCAATATGGACCAAACTCCCTGAGGAATGCTTCCAGCACCTTGTTGAATCTATGCCACGAAAAATTGAGGCAGTTCTGAAGGCAAAAGGGGGTCCAACCCGTTACTAGCATGGGGTACCTAATAAAGTGGCCAGTGAGTGTATATATATATATATATATATACTGTATATTGTATATTGTATATTGTCCTTGCATTCTTTCTTGTGTGACAAACCTGAATGAAAGGCTCATTATGCGGGTCATTGTCTTCTCAGGTGAGAACTATCTAAGTTAATCATTTCTGGTCATACAGACTTAAAGGGATACTCCACTTTTTTTGGAAATAGGCTTATTTTACAACACCCCCAGAGTTAAACTGTTGAGTTTTACCGTTTCTGAATCCATTCAGCCGATCTCCGGTTCTGGCGTTACCACTTTTAGCATAGCTTAGCATACATCATTGAAGTGGACAAGACCGTTAGCATTTCTAAAAAAAAAAATGACCAAAGAGTTTAGATATTTTTCCTATTTAAAACTTGACTCTTCTGTAGTTACACCGTGCACTAAGACCGACGGAAAATGTAAAGTTGCGATTTTCTAGGCTGATATGGCTAGGAACTATACTCTCATTCCTGCGTAGTAATCAAGAAACTTTACTGCCGTACCATGAGTGCAGCAGGCGTAATGATATGACGCAGCGCCTGAAAATAGTCCCCAGCTCGGTAACTTCCAACGTGACCTGGACTAAGTGCCTGCGCCTGCTGCACTCATGGTACGGCAGTAAAGTTTCTTGATTACTACGCAGGAATGAGACACACTGGGTTCTGTTTGATAAGAAATTTACAATCCATCCTACTAAGTTAAGATCAAGGTTAAATAATTTGACTAGTTTTTCGGCTAACAAATGTGGCTTGATTGTGTTGAATGCGGATGAGAAATCAATAAAAGCTAACCGTGCCCTTGTTTTTGGGGTCTCCAGATGTTGAGCTACTAAGTGTACAAGAGTAGTTATGGCATCCTCAACACCCCTCCCTGCTCTATACGCAAACTGGAGAGGATCTAAATTATCTTCGACATACTTCAGTATCTCTATTCTCATGATTTTCTCAAATGTTTTCATCACAAGGGAGGTGAGGGCTACCGGTCTAAAATCATTTAAAACCTTCGGACTCCTACACTTCGCCAAAGGAACGATTATGGCATGTTTCCAGATTAATGGGACAGTTTGTGTTTTAATAGAAATGTTAAAAATCTGTGTAAATATACCACTTAACTGTACACTACATGCTCTCAACACCTTACCACTAATATTATCTGGTCCAGGACTTTTATTTACTTTTATACTTTTACTAAATACCGTATTACTTTGCCACGAGTTATATCTCACATTATCATCATCCACGTCAAATCTTAAATAAAATTTGTTAAGTTCATTCGCTAAACATGCATTAGATGTATACCCATTTAAAGATAACATAGGTCTAATACTTTCCTGTATGCCTGTCATTAGTTTCATTCCATCCCAAACCGCCCTTTAATCAGCATTTAAATATTTATGTTCTATATTTTCTTTGTAATTATGTTTTGCCTTCACAATAGCGGCTCTTACTTCCTTCCTAATAACAGAGTAAGCAACTTTATCACCACTTTTAAAAACAACACTTTTCTTCTTAAGAAGATTTTTCAATTCTGCATTAAACCAAGGCTTATTATTTCAATGCCAGGTGATAACCTTAGTATCAATCACATTATCAACACAGAATGAAATATAACTAACCACCACATCAGTCAACTCATTAATATTGTCCGATAATGCGTGAAAAACAGACCAGTCCGTGCACTCGAAGCACCCTTGTAGGGCCAATATACCATCCTCATTCCAAACTCGGACTGTCCGTGATTCTATGCCTCTCCTTCGCAGCACAGACTTGTATGTTGGGAACAGGTGCACCACACTGTGGTCAGAGGAGCCCAGTGGGGACTCAGCAGCAGATCTATACGCTCCTCGAATAGATCCATAACATAAGTCAAGAGTCTTATTTCCACGAGTGTGACAAGTGATGTACTGATGAAAATGGCTAAATGTTTTGTTGCAATTTCTGTGGTTAAAATCACCCATAACAAGACATGGGGCACAGGTGAGATGGACTGAAGTCTTTGTACCACAGAAAACAACACCTCATTTGCTTTTTTAAAGTTAGCCTTGGGGTGAATATACACAACTGACAAAAACACTTTTGAGGAAATTCCCTTGGCAAATAATATGGTCTCACCGAAATTGTCAATAGCTCAATGTCAGGTAGGCAAATTTAAACGACACCAGACGATGAATAAGGGTCTTATCAAGCGAAACGATCGCTCATTTAAAAAAGAAATAACAAAGTTTAAGTTTTATAAGCTCAAATGCCCGCCTTGCTCTGTTCTGTGTGACTCTCCTGTTCGAACTCGTTCATCAAAATGAACGAATCTTTTTCCGAGTCAATTCGTTCATTTCGTTCTTTAAATGAACCAAATGACTCGAAAAAAGATTTGTTCATTTTGATGAACGAGTCCGAACAGGAGAGTCACGAACGTGCATCACAGAACAGAGCAAGGCGAGCATTTGACATTATTAAACTTAAACTTTGTTATTTATTTTTTAAATGACCGATCATTTCGCTTGATAAAACCCTTATTCATCGTCTGGAATCGTTTAAAGCCCTTTGAACAGTTTGCAGTTTGCACTGAAACTGTCTTTTGGACCTTGAACCGTTTGGTGCCCAGTAAAGTGCATTATATGGAGAAAAATCCTGGAATGTTTTCATCAAAAACCAGTGTTTCCCCTACCATTGTTTTGGGGGGGCGGCCCGCCCCCCCAAAACGACCCCCCGCCCCCCCTAAATTGCTGACGAAATCCAGTCATAAAAAAGAAAATTACTGTATAACGCGGAATTTCATGGAATTTGTCAATCTTTTGAGGAATAAATAGAAAGCAGTTCAGTATACACTTGAAATCAAACCGCGATGTAGACAAGTGTGTGTGGATATTAAACCACAAAGACAATTTAAATACGAATCCTGCTTGTTCTGTGTGAATGAATGGTGCAGCCGACGCGCAGTTTCATTTACCACACACACACACTGAAGCACGTGTGACGCTTGCGCTGTTTTTTTGCCTATATGAAGACACAAATGCATAAACTTCCTCTCCAGGCTCTAAATCCACTCTGAAAGTCACTTTGTGATCATTTAACCGCTTCATTTGAGAAAAACTATCATTATGACATAAACACACAAACTCAAAAGGTCTTCACGGCAACCCGTCAAAATAAAAGTTCGGTTTAACTTGACAGAAATATATTACCGTTGTACAGTAGAATTTAGATATGTCCCAATGTAATAATACTAACACTAATCCAAATAAATTATAATAAAAACTGAATTTATGGAATAATCTGTTATTCTGTTTTAATTTTAACAGTAAAGCTCATTGTGCAGCACGTTATTTGACAAAAAGTTTAATTCCATATGATTAAAATTGATGATAAATGATAAAATTTGTGTTTTATGTCTTCATTTTATTACCAGAAAAAACACAACACAGAATTAGTGTGAAATTATTTTTCATATTTTTTTTTAAATGTTGTATATGTTTAATGATTCATAATACACTATTTCAATTAATTAGACATGCTTTTTGATTGCTAAAAAATTTGCACCACGTATCCGTAACACCCCCGCTCCGCAACACTAGCAGTAGTGAAGACAAGAAAGATGTAAGGTAAGAAATGTATTATGAATTATATTAGTTAATTGTTGCATAAACTTAACATTCCAGTTGAACTGTTGCTAGACTAAAATTTATGAAATCGACAGAAACATGTTGAAATATGAACTATAGCCTAGACAGGCAGGAAATGTATATACATCTACATAGCTGCCAACTCTCACGCATTGGCCGTGAGACACCCGCATCTGATTGGTTTCACACGCTCACACGCCACACTCCCGATTTCTCACGCTGAAGTGTCAACCCGGGCGGTCAAATGCCTGGAAGATGAGTTTATCTATATATCTACCTGTTGAGCCACTCGTGATCGACTAGTTATACCGCAAATTCGTTAAAAATCTCCCGTTATCTAGAGCGAGCGTGCATGCGAGACAGAGATTGTGCTCCAAACCGCGTAGAGCGAGCGAGAGACCTTGCGCGAGCGAGACACACACCCCCACCCCCCCCCCCCGTCAACAAATCTCACTCGTCTCTACCCCCCCCCCCCCCCCCCCGTCAACAAATCTCAACTCGTCTCTACCCCCCCCCCCCCCCCCCCCCCCCCCGGTCAACAAATCTCACTCGTCTCTAGCTCTAAACCCCGCCCCACGCCCCCCCCCCCCCTCAACAAATCTCACGCAGAGCAAAATTCTAAAAGTTGGCAGGTATGCATCTATGACACGAGGATGTTTTTATGTTTGATAATAAAACACAGCATGATGTTAGGCTAGTATCAGTGATTACTCCAATATGGTGAATATTATAATGTTTAGAACCATGTTTACTGTTAAATACTGTGTTTGTAACGAATGGAAACATTTGAAGTAAACGTATCCATATATTTTTCTCTAGTGTACTGAAGTGCTCCTTTTTAACAATTTATAGGCCGCATGCTAGGCTATTGTTATTATTATTTGGAATTAAAATCGCCCCACATCATCACATACCCTTCACCATACCTAGAGATTAGCATGGGGTCCTTTCCATAAGATCATCTCTCAATGCAAATCAAACCAGCTATTAGGCTAACTGAAATAAAACCATGTCTATGTCTATATGGTGAAGGGTATGTGATGATAAGGCCAAGATAACTTTATCAGGATGCATAGTATCCCGGATCCATGAAATAACTGGCCTTTAAAGGTCCCCTGACATGAAATTTTCACTTTCTGAGGTTTTTTAACATTAATATTAGTCCCCCTAGCCTGTATTTGGTCCCCTCGTGTCTAGAAATTTCAGTCGGTGTAAACCGAGCTTTGGCTATCTTTCTCTGCCTGTGAGAAAATGAGATCTCAGAAGAGCTGATCTTGAATCTCCCCCGTATGACGTCATACGGGGGAAAGGTTACCTCCCCGTTCTCTGCTTTGCCCGCCCATGAGAAAACGAGCTAGCAAGTACAAACGCGCGCACGCGATTTTAGTTTTTCCTAGAGAAATATCACGGGGTGTGAACGAGCGAAGTACAACAGTTGCTCAATAATTGGATGCACAAATGATCACTGAATTTTCTAAAAAATATTTTTTACTTCCTTCATCCATTCCCCAGAAGGATCAATGGATTCATTTAATTTACTCTGGAAATACACCGACACAACACACCAAAGTTTGGCATGTCTGCGCCAAACATTTCACAGACGACTGTTTCCACAACATGGGTCAATTCAGAGCTGGGCTTGCTGAACGTCTGAAACTAAAGTCTGGATCAGTACCAACTCTCTTTGGCTCATCTAACGTTACAAACCTCGGACAAGTCAGTCAACTAATGATCGAGCCAAGCAACACTTTCTGATGTGTAATTGTTCAAGTTCAGACAGGTAATCTTTCTCTCAAAATCGTTCAATACTGTTTATGCATCAGTAAGTCAAGCCAGTGACTAAAATATCAACTTCACATCATTTCTTTTAGTAGGATGAAAATAATCTTATTTAAATTGTGAATAAATTATATACAGAAAGCGATCAAAGAACAATCTTTCCACACAGCGCGAGTTTATCTGGACACTTGCCAAACTCGTTATAAATTCAATGACGCACGTTACGCTGCACAACGAAGCTCTTACTGTATTTACATCATCGTGTTTGCATTGGTGAAAGCATTAGAGAGAGCAGAAACTGAGTTGCAATGATAAGATCTTCATTCTCGCGATCGACGGACTGTCATCTGCTTGCTCAAAGCTCATCACGGCAACATTTTATGTGATGGGAATAGATCTAAATACTTTAAAAACATCTCACGATTCGTTAATCTCGATAGCTGTAATAGTATTCGTGAGAGTTTCACATGTACTACATAGCTATTTCATTTGCAAGCATGTCAGCCAATCACAGCAGAGGCCACATACTTTTCCTCTCTTTCTTTTTGAACCATGACTTGCCCCTCTTCTTCACTTTCTGGATCATTATCTTTCTCATTTGTGACTCTTTTATTCCCTTTGGTTCTTTTATCACTCATCCGTCTCCTACTTTCTTCCCTTTCTTCATCTTCTCCTTCATTATAATCTTATCTTATAATCTTATATAATCATATTATTCCAGCCACCTACCTCTGATCCATTCACGGAGCAGTCGTGCTCAACCGCCGATGATATTACAGGTATGTGTGATTTTGAGAGATCGGTCCAGCGAAATACAAACTCCCCAGTCACCTCTCGATCAATCAACCACCCACCCCGTGGAAAGCCTCGCCCAAATGAATCATTCCACTGAGTCGAATCTTTTCAAGGAAACGGTTGACAAGCACAGGACTTCTTCTCTTAGTTAATGCTGATTGCAAACAACTTAAAGTGCATACCGCCACCTACTGCACTGGAGTGTGTAACATTATATCGCTCAACTATAAACCCTATTAGGTATCTTATTAAGGTACTCTCATAATCTGTTCACCAACCCAGTGTCTTTAAGAAATTTAAATAATGCCTTCCTGGTGATTCTTCTCCTCTTTCCTTCTCCTTCTGTTCCCAATAACCCCATCAGATTCCATTCTCGCCCTGCCTCCTGTACCCTATCATGAAATATCTGTCTTTCCAACTCAAACAATATACAATGCAAAATTACATGTTCAACATTTTCTTTAATCCCACAGTTTTCACACTTTTTTCACTATTCCTTTTCCCCAATAAAAACAAGGTGCTATTCAGACCTGTATGATCTACTCTCGGTCTTGTCATTATTATTTCCTCCCGCCTGGTCCTTTCCCTATAATTTTTATTATTGACTGACTTTTGTATTTTATAATAACTCCTTCCTTTCCTGTCTTCCTCCTACCATTTCTGCCATATTTCAATACCTTTCTTCTTAATGAGTGCTTTTCCTTCTCCTTTTCCTAGTGGTATTTGTACTGTTATTTCCTTTTGTGATGCCTCTTTTGCTAGTTTGTCTGCAATCTCATTTCCATTTACTCCCTCATGAGCTGGCACCCAGCAAAACTGAACATCCATCCCTCCCCGATGTAACCTAAATAAGCTGTGAAACATTTCAATCAACAGGTCTTCTCTGACAGATGTCATTGACTGAATACTTTTAATAGCTGCTAATGAGTCTGTGCATAAAATCACCCTATCCGGTCTGACCTCTTTAATCCACTGTAATGCTATGATGATTGCCACTATTTCTGCTGTATATACGGATAGCCTATCTGATAATCGTTTTGAGATATTTATTTTGAATTCTGGTATATGTATTCCGATTTCCACACATTCCTGTTTATTTTTAGATCCATCTGTATAGATTTTTAGATAATTATAGTAACTGTTTCTCGGATAGCTGCTTGTCCGTATTCCTACTTCCTCCATTTCCCATCCTCTTTTCTTTTCCAGTATACTAAAATCTGTTTTTACTTCTGGATAAAGCCAAGGTGGAATATTACTGACTGTATTGGGTGTGGTGAAATCTATTGCTTCCATTCCATATTCCCTTACTTTCTTTTCCCCTGTCCATCCAAACCCATGCCCCCGAAACTTGAAATACTCCCAACAATCCTCTGTAATCTTCTTTGCAGGGTTTTCTTTCCCACTTCCTCTCAATCTGACCCAATACGCAAACGCTAGTTTTTCTCTTCTTAATTCCAGTGGTGTCTCTCCAGCTTCTATAAGTAGTGTGTTAATGGGGGTTGTCTTAATAGCTCCAATGCATATCCGTAAAGCTCTGTATTGTAATTTATTTATTTTTTCCAATGATGTTTTTGTTGCTGCCTCATATGCTATGCAACCGTAGTCAATTGATGACCTCATGCATGCTCTACATATGTCAATTAGTGACTGTTTATCATTACCCCAGTCACACCCAGCCACTGCTCTCAGTAAATTAATAACTTTTTTGCACTTAGTTTCCAATTGCTTTATATGTGTTTTCCATGTGTACTTACTATCAAACCACAATCCTAAATACATAAATTCATTTAATTTTTCCATTGGCTGCTGATATAATAAAAGCTTTTCTACATGACACTTACCCTTGTTTGTGAACACCAAATAACAGGATTTGCTTGTTGATATTTAAAAAACCCACTTAAATGACCACTTCTCTACTTTCCCTATTGCTTTCCTAATATTCTCTATCACATATGTCTCATTTCTTCCTCTCATCCATATGGCCCCATCATCTGCATATAACGCTGATTTGATGTGTCCATCTAAATCTGAAAATATGTCATTAATCATGATGTTGAATAATATAGGACTAATTGCGCTCCCCTGTGGAATAGCATTATTTACCTTAAACTCTGTAGAAACTTCTGATCCAACCTTTACTCTAATTTTTCTGTCAGTTAGAAATTCTAATATCCAGTTATAAATCCTTCCTCCAAAACCCATTCTATTTAGGTTAATAAGTAATCCTTCCCTCCACATAGTATCATATGCCTTCTCAATAGGGGTGTAATGGTTCACAAAATTCACAGTTCGATACGATACACTTGTGACACGGTTCGTTACGATTCGGTACGTTTCCGATACAGCAAAAAGAAAGAAATGCCAGAGAAATTTCCTTGATTTCACGAGTTCACACTTACAAATCAGTCGGATAGATTAAATTGGTAAACGTATTTGGGGTGCTGTCCGGGGAGAGGGCTCTGATCTTGGTAATTGGCCCGAACGCAGAGTATTCCCCCAAAAGTGCAAAATTAGTTTATTCGGACAGCAGCCAGGAAATGTACCCCCCAAAAAAATAGAAATAATAGGGCTGATGTTTGCGGTGTCCGACGGGAGTTCAATACTCGCTGCAAAAGAACGGGTAAGCCTCCACTGACAATTAGGTGAACATTTGTTTATTATTTTAGATTGTGAGGGCTTTTTGCGGCGTCCGATGGGAGTTCAATACTCCTTGCGATCGGACGGGTAAGCCTCCGCTGACGATGAGGTGAATTATTTATATTCGGAGGGCTTTTGCGGCGTCCGACGGGAGTTCAATACTCACTGTGATCGGACAGGTAAGCCCCCGCTGAAGTAGACATGAAGATGTTTAGCTATTACCGATTGGGAGGGCTCTCGCACCATCCGACGGGAGTTCAATACTCACTGCGATCGAATGGGTAAGCCCCCCCGGCAATCAAACGAATTAGAGTTGGTTTAGATGATAAGGGTTTGGTGCGCTTTTAATTTTTTTTTAAATTTTTTTTATTTATTGGTGTGTTTCTTTACGGGGCATACGGTGAGGGCATGAGCGCCGCCACAATAATTGCAGATGTGCAGAAACCGACAGCGTTGTCTTGAGCAGCCGCCTGTATTGAAATGGTTGCAGACCTGACGTCTTGTGGAAAAGGCAGAGGCTCTTCCGGGGGAGTCGAAGTTTGTAGTAGCTGGCCGTGGAACGTAACTAGTTGATCTTTCTTGGTTAGGAATTGGAATTGGAGGAATTGATGGATTTACTTGAGGACAAGACGTGGTGGAATGGGCGAGTGACCTACAGACTGCGCAGGAAATATTTTTAACGCCTAAGAAGATTTTATTGTGAAGATCCGTGTCCAGCGCGCCCCAATATGGGCACTGGTTCCATAGGGTGATTCGGACGGCGCATTTAGCTGCAAACAGCTTGTGGTACGTGTAAAAATGTGATCCCCCATAAGATAACGCGAGCTCTGCCACAATCGCGAGATAGTCATTGAGCTCGCGCCTTCTATGGGGAAAAACAGCACAGACGATCTCTGTGTATCTGCCGAATGCAATGCAAAATTCTGAAAATGACAAAATTCGGGTGTGTTGTTTGGATTTTTTAGGGTGACTGAGAAGTCGCCGCAATCGATCTGGCGATTTGAATCGGATGGGGGAAGCAGAGAAAGGAGAGATGATAGGTCAATATCCGCACCTGATAAGATCTGCGCTCGAATGTTGCTGGTGACAGGGGGCGGTTCCAAAGCGATGGCGTTTGGAGGTACAGGCATCTGAGTTGCTGTAAACAGAGAAAATGGTGATTTTGCCTGAGGAAGCATGTTTTGGGGGAGACAATCCGGGGCCGACGTGAAAAACGGAGGTGGCCTTGCATTTGCAACGGCCCCTGGAGCTCGGAGAGCGACCGGGTAGGAGAGAGAAAGCTGAGGTGGAAAATAAGGCGACTGGGCCTGCGCCGCTAGCGGAGGCATCCTCACGCTAGGGTCTGCTGTAGGCCATGGCTGGGAAAAAGGGTTAGTGGTACCCGGAGGGTAAGGACAAGGGAGAGTTGTCTGAGCCCGCGATTCTGGCGGAGGCAACCTCACGTCAGGGGCCGCGGGCCACGAAAGATGGAGAGAATTTGGAATAGTAACAGCAGGTTGCGCTCGCCCCGCTAGCAGAGGCAACCTCACGCTTGAGGGAATATGGTTGCTGTTTGTGACCGGTAATGAGTGATGCTGAGCAGAAGGCGGGGAGGTTAGCGATCTAACGGCGGAGGAATCTGGGGCCCGTCCCAGGCTCGCTGAAGGCGCGCTGCCCCTACCTGAAGATCGACGGAGGTCCAGTCTTGCTGTGGAGGAATACCAGATTTGAGAGGTACGTGGTGTTTTACCTTTGTTGGTTTTGTTTGTTGCTTTATTGGAGACCTTAGAGGGAGATGAGGGTTTAGAGGGGGCGCCCGTTGACTGTAGGTTAGAGAATAGTTGGTATAACTCGGCTTTATTCATCCGTCTGGTGTAGTGAACGTCCGCGTTGGTCAACGCTTGCCTTAGACCTAACACTGTCCATTTCCCGATTGCTGGAATGGTTGGCTGGGCCAGTGAGTAGGAGGATGATGAGGATGAGGACGAGGAAGAAGGAGTGCGTCTCGTTGGTGGAGGTGAGCGCTGTTTTTGTCATTCTGGAGTATGGATAGCGGCACGGATTGGCTGGCGACCACGCACTGAAGCTGGAGACTCGGCGATGGCACCTGGTGGTGAAATGGCGCTCTTTGGAGTGGCTGGAATTGAGGCAGAGTCCTGAGTGAAGAGAGATTCGTCATCTGATGGGAAGAGTTCAATCTCCGACATGGCGGCTGTTTAGGCAAACCTGTTCTCAGAACATCCTTAGGTGAGTTTGACTGTGCTTATATATGGTTTGCCTTCGTGCTGATTGGGTAGATATGTTGATTACTGATTGTAGACAGCTGGTGATACTAGAGTATTTGTTGATTATTGATTGTAGACAGCTGATGATACTAGAGTATTTATGATTACTGATTGTAGACAGCAGGTGGCACTAGAGTAGCTCATTTGACGTGTTCCTCCCGAACTACGTTAATAAAACATAATTTTTTTTTTTATTATTAGATTTTTTATTAAAACTAACATCATAAAGTATGATATTTTTTTACTTTGAGCAATGATGGAGCTATACTTGACTTTTCTCAGGAGCATATAAAACAAAACAGCTCCTTGGACAAAATGAAATGTAACATTGTAGTAGTTATAAACAGGTTTATTTTAGTTCAGATTAACATTTGAGGGCAGCATGTGTATTCATAATGTCAAAATAAAACCAACGTAATGTTACTTGAAAGCATTATAGCCTACTATTCCTGCCAAACTTCCATGGTTACAGTTAGTAGTGTTACTACAGTAAATCCATGATGAATGTTGCTGATCTGTGGACACTGAATAGTTCATTCATGGCACAATGTTTCTTCCTGGTTTCAATGTTTCTTCCTGGTTTCCACGTCAGCGCTGTTTGATCCGTTAATAACGGAGAAATGCGAATGTTTCTCACTAGATCTCGCAGCGATGTTATTACTTCAGTGGCGAAGTCAAATGCTTTCTTTACTGGATTTCGCTGTGTAGTAACAGTGCTGATTAAGATCGGCTCACGCTGCATTGGTCCAAACTGATAAACGGTCCGTCAACCACACAATAACGAGTGTTCGTTCCGCTTACATTACATTTGCCATTTGATGTTGGGCAATGTTGTGGTCACGCCAGCGTCTCTTACATTATGAGCGCGCTTGCCACGCGTGACGCGCCTACATTTGAAATAACGACATTTTGGTCGGCAGGAAAAATGGTCCAACGAACCGTTCGGTTCAAAAATGCGTACCGAAAACCGAACCGAAAGCCAATACGTGTATCGTTACACCCCTACTTCTCAATGTCAAAATGCACTATTATCATCAGCTCTTTCATTTTCAATGCTTTTTTTATCTCATTACTTACTCTAACTAGAGCATCTGTTGTGGAGCGTCTTTTCCGAAATCCATTTTGAATATTGCTCAGTAGGCCTCTTTGTTCCATTACATGTGATAGCCTACAAACTATTATCCTCTCCGTCCATTTACATAAGTGAGATGTCAGAGCTATGGGTCTATAATTACCAGGACTTTTTGCGTTCCATTGTAATATGTGAAGAACCATAAGTGTCCTAATCCTCAGTTTGTGTATTTCCATTTTCAGTTATGGTCAACAGCTCATGTATTTGATCTACTTTGATATCTTTCATCTCAAGGAATTTTCCTGCTGCTTCTACAATAGACTTAATTCTGTCACTTTTCTTTTTCAACTGGGATGCAACGTTGATGGTATGACATACGAAACCCACAAAGTTAACTTTTTTCACTATCTAAGTATCATCGTCAACTTTGCATTTCACGAGTTCACACTTACAAATAAGTCAGATAGAATAAATGCGTATTTGGCGTGCTGTCCGAGGAGAGGGCTCCGAGTTAGGTATTCGGCCCGAACCCAGAGCACTCCCCCCGTATTCCTGGCTGTGAAATAAATAAATAAGATAAGCCAAGAGTGAGGAGTCGGGGTGGTGGAGGGATGCTGAAACTGTCAAGGAATGTTAGGTGAGTTGACAGAGTGAATATTTATATGCTCCTTCTCGTGCTGATAGGGTAGACATGGTAATTGTTTGATGACCAGTTGATTGGAATGATTATTTGAACGTGCTCCTCCCGAACTTTGTTTATAAAACATCATTTATGCTCGCAGCTAACTGATGTCATGGTTCTTTGGATAGTACCACTGGTGATTTTGTTATTTGATACTGTTTCTCTTACTTTCTTTAGAGCTTCTGCATATGAAACTTTGCCCAACACTTTCACCTTTTGGACTTCTCTTGCTTCTCTTTGTACTTCACATCCACCAAATGCAGCGCTATGCTCTCCTCCACAGTTACAACATTTAATCTTTGCATCCTTTTCACATTTTCCATATTCGTGCTGGCCCCCACATCTAGCACACCTTAACTTTCCTTTGCACTGCTCCATTCTTTGACATTTATGACATCTGATAGGGGGAGGGATGTATTCTCTCACGCTGTAATTCAAGTATCCCATTTAAACTGCCTTGGGAAAGGTTCTCTCAAATTGCACAAGCACAGATAATGGGCCCTATCTTGCACCCAGCGCAATTGACTTTGTACACCGACGCATGTATCATTCCTATTTTGCACCCGCACAAAGCGGACTTTTCCCTCCACAGACACACGTCGGTTAACTAAGAAATACACTTGCGCTCCCCGGGGTGGTTCAGCGCAAAGAGGAGGCGTGTTCCGGCGCAAACTTTCCCTCATGCTATTTTGCTGTTCTATAAAACAATTGCACCACTGACCAGAAAAAACCTAGTCTAAAGTCAGTGGCGTGTTGCGCGTTGTTCATTATGCTATTTTAAGGGCGCATGCTTGACCATAATGTATAGCGTGCACAACGCGCATACACTTTGCTCATGGAATCTACACAGATGCAACAGTTATTTTTGCAAATCATAAATTGTTACAATAAAAAATATTAACACATGAGATGACAGATATCATTGTAGTGTGCACGAAGATGTGAAAAAAATAGCCATAAATCTAGCTTACCAATTTTTCAGGCTAATTGTAGTAATTAAGGATCAGACCTGTTTGCCCAATAGTGGCAAGACATATATGTATATAAGAACATCTGACAAATTGGTTTGTCCGTCAAGAACCAGGAAAAAAAAATCGGAAGACTGTGAAATCACCTTTACCATAATGTAAGTACATTAAAAACCTTAGTCTTCAACTTACCAGTTAAGTTGAGCTTTCTCATATTTTTTTCTTTTGCACAGTGAGATGGAGTATGTCTTGGGACAAAGAATTAGACGCCGGAGGGAGAGGGTATACCGGCCCAGACAGACCTATCTCTCCCTCAGTGAGGAGGAATGCATACATAAGTTGCGCCTGACCCGCCAGGCTGTGACAGACATCTGCCATCTCCTGGCAGATGAGCTGGGGACTGATGCACCCTGTCCCTATGCCTTCCCCGTTGCAGTAAAGGTTACAGCGGCATTGTATTTCTATGCATCTGGGTCGTTCCAGCACCCCCTTAGCTCCATTGGATGCATTTCACAATCTGCCATAAGTTCGGCTATACATGCAGTTACATCAGGTCTAGTCCGACATGCTGGGGAATACATCAAATTCCCCGTCACACCTGACAGCTAGGAAAGAGCAAAGCAGGCATTTTGTGCGAAGTATGGGTTCCCTGCTGTCCTTGGTGTTATAGACTGCACCCATGTGCAGCTACGTGCCCCATCAGAAAACGCACTTGTATACATCAACCGCAAGGGAACCTATTCAATCAACGTACAAGTCATTTGCGATGCTTACAGTAAAATCACACATGTCTTTGCGAATTATCCTGGCTCAAGCCACGACTCATTCATACTGGCAAACTCTGCCATTCCTGCCATCTTCGAGGGGAATCCCCCATTGGATGGGTGGCTGTTAGGGGACAACGGGTATCCGTTAAAGACAAGGCTGATGACACCATTTTTGATGCCAGCAACAATTCGTCAAATGCAGTTTAATCGAAAACACACACAAACACGCTGTGTAATTGAACGAATGTTCGGCATACTGAAAATGCGCTTCAGGTGTTTGGATAGATCAGGAGGCACTTTACAGTGCAGTCCTCAAAAAGTCGCAGCATTCTTTGTGGCGTGTTGTGTTTTACACAACATTTCCATAAATCAAGGTTGTGTTGTTGACATAGATGAGGAAATATTAGAGGACTTAAGGAGACGTGATGGTGAACTGCATGTCATGATGCCACTTAACCCAAATGCCCCAGCAGCAGCACGGGAGAGGAGAGCTTATTTGGCAGAAGAGCTGCTGCATCTTCTAATGGTATAGCCTACTACATTGAAAAAATATAACCATACTCGTGATTCAGAGAGAACGAGTCCAAAACATTCAAAAGTATTTATTTGTGACATTTCTTTATATTTTGTCAAAAAGACAAATCAATAGCAAACAGTAATTGATAAAAAAAAATACAAATGGAAAATGAGGTTAAAAATATTTAAACAGAAAAACTTTATTTCTTTTTCCCTCCTCTGGTAGTTTTGCGACGCGCGCCACGGCGGGATTGGACACCTGAGGGTCCGGGAATGGCATTGTGCGATGTGCGCCTGGTGGAACGGGTGGACCGAGATGGAGTGGGGGAAGGAGGAAGAGGCACAACAGGAGGAGGAAGAGGCACAACCGGAGGTGGTGGTGCGTTTGAAGGGCCACGCTCCATGGCTGCAGCAATCCTCTCCAGGCTTGAGGAGATGCGCCCGAGAGGCCGCAGCAACATCGCCATCCGGTCAAGACGGTCATTCACACTTTGCCGCATCCCAGACAGCTCCCGCTCCAGCATTTCAAATCCAGTTTGCTGGAGCTGCAGGAATGGGTGGTCCTCCGGTCTAGCGATGCTGCCACGGCGTGTAGTGGGTCTGGACCTTGAGGGTTGCGCTGTTCCCTCCTCAGATGGCCCGTGCGCACGGCTCGCGAGGCCAGGGTCTTCCTGCGAAGCCGTTACATTGTTTTTATTTATTGTGTAGCTGCGTTACATTTTTTTCATGTAAATAACGATTAAAATATTTTCATAAGAAACCTTAATGTATGTGAACTTGTGTACCTTGGGGTTTGACTGCTTGCGTTTCTGGTTGGGTGCTGATTTCAAAGCCCCCAAATCATTCAACGCTTTCAGCGGTGAGAGTGGACGCAGCGATGTCCTCTGCTGGCGTCAGGTCCTGAGTAGATGCAGATCCACCTCCCGTTACACGGCGTGCCCGATTGATGCTGGCAAGCTTGGACTTCCCCCGTCTTCTGATGTCATTGTAGCGCTTGCGGCACTGGTGCGACGTCCTGGGGATGCCAGTTGATGAAACAATTGTGGCTATTTCCTCCCACGCCTGTTTAACCGACGCAGATTTGGGTTGGTTTCTCCCATCCCCATACAACAGTGGTCTCCAACATGGTGCCCGCGGGCACCTGGTAGCCCGCATGAAGTCTCTGAGTCGCCCGCCGAGCACGTTCTAAAAATAGCCTGAATTGTAATCTTTCATTTAGTTTTTTTTTTGTTTTTTTTATGATGCCATAAAATGAGAAAATAACTAATGGTAATATTTCATATACCATTAAAACATAATAAAATATAAAATAATTTAAAATATTTATAATCTGCACGTCGAGCACGAAAAAAAAAAAAACGTAACGTAACTTCTGTGAGTTGAGGCGATCGCGGGAAGACGGTACACACATAAGATAAATTGAACTATAAAAAAAGAAAAAAAGATTAATTATGGCTGATGATGCAGGTCATGCAAAAAAGAAGAAGACTTATTATTTTAACGAGGAGTGGGAGACAGAATTCCTCTTCACTAACGTTAAAGATAAAGCTGTATGCCTCATCTGTGGAGCTAGCATTGCGGTTGCCAAGAGACACAATGCGGAGAGACATTTCACCACAACCCACAAGACCTTCAATGTTCATTATCCACCAGGTACATCACTTAGAAAAGAAAAAGTTAGTGAGATGAAAACAACATTAAGCAGGCAGGAATCATTTTTTACAAAACCCGCTAAAAAGTCACAGGCTGCAACCGAAGCTTCATTTAGAGTTGCTCATTTTTTAACGAAACACAAAAAACCTTTCTCTGATGGTGAAATCGTCAAGGGAGCAATGACTGTGATAACCAACACTCTGTTTAAAGATCACAAGAATGGAAATGAAATAATGTCCTCAGTCTCCGATGTTCAACTTGCGGCTAACACTATCGCGAGACGAGTCTCGGCTATGTCAGCGAACGTAACGGAGCAGCTGGAGAAAGACTTGGGTTCGTGCAAATGGTTCTCCATCCAGTGTGATGAATCTGTGGATTCTAGTAGTACAGCGCAGCTCATGGTTTTCATCAGAATGGTATTCAGTGATTTGTCAGTGAAAGAGGAATTTTTAACATTACTGCCCCTCAAGACAACAACGAGGGGTGTTGATATTTATGATGCGGTGAAGAAGTACTTCGTGGAAAAGAACGTGCCATTTGAAAAGTTGGTATCGGTAACAACAGATGGAGCCCCTGCAATGACTGGCCAGCATGCAGGCTTCGTTGCGCTATGCAGAGGAGACCCAGATTTCCCAAAGTTCCTAAATTACCACTGCATTATACACCAACAGGCACTGTGCGCCAAAGTGATGGGATTTGATCACGTCATGACTCCAGTCGTTAAAATCATTAACAGCATCCGGTCCAAAGCGAAACAGCACAGGTCATTCAAGGTACTTCTGGAGGAGCTGTCAGCTGAATATGGTGACCTATTGCTTCACACAGAAATTCGATGGCTGAGCAGAGGAAGGATTTTGCAACGTTTTTTATCACTTTTGTGTGAAATCAAAGTGTTCATGGAATCCAGAGGGGAGGACACCTCCATGCTTCAGGACACTGAGTGGCTACTGGACCTTGCCTTCCTAACTGACATCACTGTGAAACTGAATAATTTGAACTGTGAACTGCAAGGCAAAGGTAAGACAATCAGTGAGATGATCAGTGCTGTAAATGCTTTCAAAGCCAAGATCAGCCTTTTCTCCACGTACTTGCAGAGGAAGAAATTGCATCACTTTCCATCCATGCAGTCGATGCTAAGTAACAATGATTCTGCATCTGAGGTCTTTGACAGAGCATTACACAATTACTTTGAACTCCTGAAAAGGCTTGGACAAGAATTTGAGGACAGATTTAATGACTTTGATAGTCTGGAACCATGCGTGTCATTCATTGCAAATCCTTTCATGCAAGTGGACATTTTGCACATTTCTGAAAAACTAAGTGATGCGTTTAACCTGGTTTCTAGTGAGGTTGAGATGGAGATTCTCACTCTGCAAAGTGACATTAACCTCAAAGCCCATCAGGGGGCAACAGACTTTTGGAAACTTGTTGACCCAGAGAAATACATTAACATTTCCACAGCAGCGATGAAAGTTGCCTGTCTTTTTGGCTCAACTTACCTGTGTGAATCTGCATTTTCAGATATGAATTTTATTAAGAACAAACACAGAACACGCCTTACTGATGGACATTTGGAGGACTCAATTAGAGTTACAGTTTCGGGTTATACTCCCGATTATAGGGCACTTGTGGACGTTATGCAATGCCAAGCTTCCCATTAAAAGGTAGTTGTTGTTTTTTTTGCCCATAAAAGCAGGCTGATTTGGCCTATTTATTGTTGTAAGTGTGACAAATAACTCTTGACATTTTGTATTAAAATTGTGTTTAAATGTGTTCAGTGTAATGGGATCTACAGAGAGAAAATTATAAATACAATTATAATTGTAAATTTTTTATATAAATTCCTATAAATAGGATTGATTGATGAATACAAATAATCTAATAATTAATAATAATTTAAAATGCTTGTGAGAAATGATTTACATTTATTAAGCCATGATGTCAATATTCATTTCATTACTTAGACATATTTTGGTAATTAAAAGTAAAGTGGAAAAAGTGCCACAGTGTTTGTTTATTTTATGACATATTTTAAAAATGAGAAATTGTTTATTTTTATATAAAAAATCGCATTTCTTTCTTTTTGCTCTATCGAAACCGTAACAAACCGTGTCAGCACTGTATCATATTGAACCTAACCGTGAATTTTGTGAACCGTTACACCCCTAATATATAATTATAAATTCAATTGTCATAGTATTTCACAATATTACAATATGTACTGTACAGACCAACCCCTTTTAGATTTGCGCCAGGCGCAAGAGCCATTTATCCCGCCGGGAAAATAGCAACAGCGCCGGGATCCGCCCACAAAGTTACTTGCGCTTTGACACTTGCGTTTCAGATCGTTAAAATAGGGCCCAATGTGTCTTTTAATGATCAATCACATTTACTTTTTAATCTAGTAGCATCAACTACTTTGCCTCCCTGAATCTCATTTTTAACATCTTCCATTGACATATTCAGTATTCGTTTATTGTTCAAGAATTTTGCAAATTTAATTTTGCCAATCTCCTTCTCAATCGCCTTGGTAATTTTAATTGGGTGATAGTGTCCACCATCCTGGTTGAATTCAATTATAACTTTCCATTCGTTTCCTTGCGCTTTGTCTATATTCTCAGGCTTCTGTTTCTCGCACTGACTAGCTCTCAGTTTCTTGCTATTACTTCCCTTGCCGGTTTCACTATGATCCGACCAACTTTTCCTTCTATCTCTTTCTCTCAAATCCCTTTTCAATTTCACAGATCTGGGCAACGTCCACTCCATCTCATCCCCATCTGAACTATTTGACATGATGTTACATTCACAGTGCAGTTTAAGCAGATCCGCCAAACAAAAAGTATAAGCCTACTATGTTTCCCGAAACTTCATTTGTTCGTTCGTTCGTTCGTTCTCTCTCTTTCTCTCTCTCTCTTTACAATCTGTACAGGAAATGGTTATGCAACGCTACATAGTATAGTGTAGTACTTAACTTCAATTTCATATTTTTAATGCGGAGTGTTTGAGAAACAAGGAAGAGGAGGATCCAAGTGCAGTATGGCAGTTTAACAACAAAATAACACAAAAACATCCAGGCAACAGAGCTGAAGACAAGAAACCCGGAGCTTAAGACAAGAAGCCCAGAGCTGAAGACAAGAAACCCGGAGCTGAAGACAAGAAGCCCAGAGCTGAAGACAAGAAACCCGGAGCTTAAGACAAGAAGCCCAGAGCTGAAGACAAGAAACCCGGAGCTGAAGACAAGAAGCCCAGAGCTGAAGACAAGAAACCCGGAGCTTAAGACAAGAAGCCCAGAGCTGAAGACAAGGAACCCGGAGCTGAAGACAAGAAGCCCAGAGCTGAAGACAAGAAACCCGGAGCTGAAGACAAGAAGCCCAGAGCTGAAGACAAGAAACCCGGAGCTTAAGACAAGAAGCCCAGAGCTGAAGACAAGAAACCCGGAGCTGAAGACAAGAAGCCCAGAGCTGAAGACAAGAAACCCGGAGCTTAAGACAAGAAGCCCAGAGCTAAAGACAAGAAACCCGGAGCTTAAGACAAGAAGCCCAGAGCTGAAGACAAGAAACCCGGAGCTTAAGACAAGAAGCCCAGAGCTGAAGACAAGAAACCCGGAGCTGAAGACAAGAAGCCTAGAGCTGAAGACAAGAAGCCCAGAGCTGAAGACAAGAAGCCTAAAAAAGAAAAGAAAAATAACAAATTAAAAGAAATGTAATTGATTACAAAAACTGCATCCCGAAGCTTTTGACTTGATAGTGTTTTAAGACTTTGAATAAGAACATACCACAGAGAAGTCTTCCGAGCAAATTGTAAGTAATTTAAAATGCTTATAATTTAGGCCAGACTCAACTTTATCTAACCTGAGAATAATAAATAATAAAGGTTAAAGGTGTTAAGATCAAAGTACACACCACAAAACAACAGCTCACATTATGGTACCGTAAAACAAGTTATTGTACACTATATCACAAGGGCGTAAATCCAAAATCTAGGGCATTCCTGTACATACAAAGTTGTAAATCAGGTTAATAATTACACTTAGTGTTTTATACATGAAATTAACCCTCTATTGCATAGTGTTGCTTCAGGGTAACATACCCATTTTCATGCTAGTTAGCAATACAATATTATCAGCAATATAACATTTCACACAGATGGAAGGATACCAAGACTTATTAAAGTATTTGTCAGTATGTGGCTTGTTTTTGTTTTATTTTAAAATACTTAATAACAATATTTATGATGACAGTTTAGCTATAAGTATGCATAGGCATAGCCTAGAATTTGTAGCTTTGTAAGCTCAGATGTGTGTGTGTGTGCGTGCGTGTGTGTGCACCAAATGTTCAATCTGCCTGCAATATTTCCAGATACATACACTCACCGGCCACTTTATTAGGTACACCTGTCCAACTGCTCGTTAACACTTAATTTCTAAGCAGCCAATCACATGGCGGCAACTCAGTGCATTTAGGCATGTAGACATGGTCAAGACAATCTCCTGCAGTTCAAACCGAGCATCAGTATGGGGAAGAAAGGTGATTTGAGTGACTTTGAACGTGGCATGATTGTTGGTGCCAGAAGGGCTGGTCTGAGTATTTCAGAAACTGCTAATCTACTGGGATTTTCACGCACAACCATCTCTAGGGTTTACAGAGAATGGTCCGAAAAAGAAAAAACATCCAGTGAGCGGCAGTTCTGTGGGCGGAAATGCCTTGTTGATGCCAGAGGTCAGAGGAGAATGGCCAGACTGGTTCGAGCTGATAGAAGGGCAACAGTGACTGAAATAACCACTCGTTACAACCGAGGTATGCAGCAAAGCATTTGTGAAGCCACAACACGCACAACCTTGAGGCGGATGGGCTACAACAGCAGAAGACTCCACCGGGTACCACTCATCTCCACTACAAATAGGAAAAAGAGGCTACAATTTGCAAGAGCTCACCAAAATTGAACAGTTGAAGACTGGAAAAATGTTGCCTGGTCTGATGAGTCTCGATTTCTGTTGAGACATTCAGATGTTGGAGTCAGAATTTGGCGTAAACAGAATGAGAACATGGAACCATCATGCCTTGTTACCACTGTGCAGGCTGGTGGTGGTGGTGTAATGGTGTGGGGGATGTTTTCCTGGCACACTTTAGGCCCCTTAGTGCCAATTGGGCATCGTTTAAATGCCACGGCCTACCTGAGCATTGTTTCTGACCATGTCCATCCCTTTATGGCCACCATGTACCCATCCTCTGATGGCTACTTCCACCATGTCACAAAGCTCTAATCATTTCAAATTGGTTTCTTAAACATGACAATGAGTTCACTGTACTAAAATGGCCTCCACAGTCACCAGATCTCAACCCAATAGAGCATCTTTGGGATGTGGTGGAACGGGAGATTCGCATCATGGATGTGCAGCCGACAAATCTGCGGCAACTGTGTGATGCCATCATGTCAATATGGACCAAACTCCCTGAGGAATGCTTCCAGCACCTTGTTGAATCTATGCCACGAAGAATTGAGGCAGTTCTGAAGGCAAAAGGGGGTCCAACCCGTTACTAGCATGGGGTACCTAATAAAGTGGCCGGTGAGTGTATAATAAGTAAGTAGACCTCCTTCATTCCCTTATCGCACTGTATTGCACCAAAGTGCGATCCAAGAAATGGTATCTGCGCCTCTTCTTCCACATGATGGACGTGGCGATGGTGGAGGCTTGGCTGCTCTACAGAAGAGATTCCACCAGTTGTGGTGTGGAACAAAAGGAGCAGCTGAGATTGATGGACTTCAAATCTGAGGTGACAAGCTGCCTCTGCAAAAAAGACACACTTTGCAGCAAGAGGGGACGTCCATCTCTGAGTGTCCAGGCAGGTTTAGACCTGAAAAAAAGACGTGGCGCAACTGCACCTCTACCCCCGGCCCCAGTCCGCTTGGACCGCATAGACCACTGGTCTGTCTACAGTGAAAACAGAGGGAGGTGCAAATATCCTGGATGCAATGGCATAATCAAGGTCAAGTGCATGAAATGTGACGTGTTTCTGTGTTACACTCCTGACAAAAACTGTTTCTTCGCCTTTCACACACAGTAACCTAATGTCACGTACTCTACGCCTGCCGTTTCCCTCTACTCACCACCAGAGGACACCTGTTCACTATTAAGACTTTTTCATTGCATAAAGAGTTACAGGTTACCCTGGACTACATTTCCCATGCTCCATGGCTTTAATTATTTCCACACCTGTATTCAATCACAAGGACTATAAAACACTGATGCACAAGCTCACCTATCGCCGAGTATTGTTAGCTAATATAGCTGTCTAGTTCATAACATCTTTATGGAGCTTATCCTGGTCTGTTCAAGTCTTACTCTTGCTTGTTTGCCCTGTGTTTTGATCCTAGCCTGGTGTCCCGTGTTTTCTCTGCCTGCCCTGGACTATTGCTTGCTTTGGATTACCTCTTTCGTCTTGCCCTGTTAGGATAGTGTTTGCCTCACGCCTGGACTTTAGCCTGGTTAGTTGGTTTATCCTCTTGCCTTGTCCACTAGATTACAGTCTCTGTTTGTTGACCCTCGCCTGTCCCTGGAATGCTCTTTGTCTTGTCCATATCGTACCTGTTTGCCTCTGTTTGGACCTTTGCCTGTTCTGAACACATCTGTAAATAAAAGCTTTGCATATGGATCCACACGCCCCTCGTCTTAGTCCTGTTGTAACACCTAAGATGAAGAAGTGGCTCATCCATGATTTATGTGTTAATACTGAATGATCCACCAGTGTTGTTTGTTCTTTAGTCTGTTTTAAACAACACAAATTGGTTTTCTATCCAGTTTTTGATTTTTAAACATGAAATTTAATGAGAATGAATGCATAAAAATAATACTCCTTTGTTGCGCATTGTTACTTCTAGGTAACAAACCCCACTAAGATGGTAACTGGATTTAACTGTATTACTTTTTCAGCACAAATGTTTTTTTTTAAATGAAGTTGATGTTGAAGTTCTTTCATAAAATGTGTTTTGTTATGAAATAAAGAGATATATATATTAAATAGGGGTGTAACGATACACTCAGCTCACAATTAGATACGTATCACGATGCTGGGTTCACGATACGATATGTATCTCGATATTTTGAACAAAATTAAAAAATTAAACTGAAAATTAAATAACAGATTTATTTAACATTAACAGTGTTCAATAACTGTCTTGTTATACATACAACTTAAAGAATTTACAATACTTCAATATAAATCAAGATTTAGTTTAACCTTCTGTATGTAAAATTAACAATTGACTAGGTGTCACTGACCAATAAAACTGAATTGTATCATGCAATTAGAATTAGGATAGCCCAAGAGAGAACTTCTTTAAGCAGTAAAAGTGCAACAAAAAAAAAAGAAACACCATCAAGTAGTGTCGAAGTTGTGTTCTGTTCAAGTAATTTCAACACAAACAGCTTTGAGGTTTGTTTAGGTTACTTACAGGTTTTTTTGCAAGAAAACCAGCATATCTACATTTTCTGGCAGTAGCTGGGATCTTTGTGCATTTACAATATCCCCTGCTGTAGAAAAAACACGTTCACTAGGAACAGAAGTTGCTGGAACTGTGAGGTAAGCCTTTGCAAGAAGTGAAAGAAGTGGGTACGTTTGAGCATTTTCTTTCCACCATTTCAGTGGACAGCTAGTGAGGGGAATAGAAGTGTCCTTTTTGTACACATCAATCTCTACTTCTATCCTACTTTCGGACTGGGTGACTGGTGGTTCAGAAAAAGTTGCACCAAAGAGCTCTTCCAGTGCTGTCTTTTTGCTAGGTGGCTGTTCTGGCTCAACTCTGTGCGCTGTATCTCTGGGATCTCCATCACTGGCACCTCCCTCCGTTGTTTGCTTCACAGGGACAGCCTTAAAATATAATAAAATAAATAGTTAAGGTATACTAAGTATAGTTTGTTACACACACATAAATGGTGTGCACAAAGTAGGTTACACAAACATGCAATTGGAGTGACAAACACACAAATCAAACACACACAAATACACAGATTCTCAGACAATTTGTAATGCAGACATACCTGCTGTAACTGGTTTGATTTGTTCTTCAATCGGTGGAAAACCTCTTCACGTTGTTCAGGGAGTAAGTGGGGCAATGACCAAAATCTGGGGTCTAAGGCAGTACCCTCTAGCAGATAATCCTGTTCCTCTGTGAATCTGCTTGAGAGGTTTTGCAGGATGGCCGTCTTCATGTTAGCAATAGTTGTGGAGTCTTTCTCGTCCAGTGTCATGCTCTGTTCGATCAGGGCTTTCAAGGGCACAATGAGTGACAGCGTGGGGCTCTTTTCATCATACAGGACAGTGGTGGCTTTTTTTAGCGGTTTAAGAAGGTTTACGATTTCTTCGGCGTCACTGATGTCAGAGATATCCATAGTATCGAGTTGACGTGCATTTTTGCGCACCTGTACTCAAGAGGGCTGCCGTTACAGCAGCTTGTTGCTCGAGATAGCGTTCCAGCATGTCCATGGAGCTGTTCCATCGCGTAACAACATCCATGATAAGCTTGTGTGATGTGATCTCAAGCATCTTTTGCTTTGCCGCGACTTTCCTCACGCGACCAAGCAAGCGACTGACGCGGGGAACATGCAATCCTGCTTGCGAAGCAAGATTCAACGTGTGCGCAAAACACTTAATGTGAGGTGACAATCCTGCTTCTCTCACTGCGACAATCATGTTGCGTGCGTTGTCTGTAACGACAGTAATGCTATGACCAGATCTTTCAAGCTCCCACTCTTGAATGGTCGCTTTTAAAACATCGGTTTTGTTTGTACCAATGTGCGACTCGAAAAGCGGGCGAGTCTGAAGCACAAAACTTTTCATTTCCCACTCTGTGGTAATAACATGCGCTGTGACTGTAATGTAACTCTGAACAGCCCTCGAAGTCCACCCGTCAGTTGTAATCGCCACACTCTCAGCCTTTTTCAAACCATCTGTCACATTTGCTTTAACTTCGTTGTACAGGGCTGGAATTACCTCCTGACTGAAGTGCGGGCGTGATGGAATATGGTACCTGGGCTCCAGTACCTTCACCAATTCGCAAAATCCAACATTGTCGACAACAGAGAATGGCCTCATGTCTTTTGCGATAAAAACTCCGATGCATCTGGTTATTTCTTGAGCTTTTGCACTTGACTGAGACCACGTTGATGCAAAACTATGTTGTATAGATGATTGGCCTTCTTTCACTCTCTTTTACGCACTCGGTTGAATGCGTTTGTCTTTGTGGTGCCGTTTTAAATGACACATCATATTTGTTGTGTTCGACGTCGTGTATAACAGTGTTTGTTTACAATGTTTACACACAGTTCGTGTTTTGTCTGTTTTTTTTTTACCGTCCTCCTGTCGAGTAACTGGAAAACCAAAATGCTGCCAGACGTCGGACTTGTAAGTGGACGGGGCATCCTCTATTTCTATTTCAGTCGAACTCATTTTCCCCTATTACTGCTCAGTTCAAGTGATTCATTTGAGCGTGAATGCAGTGAATGTAAGCGTGACGTGGGTGCTGTAGCTCAACCAATAGGATAAAACGGACGTCATATCGTTAAAAGAAATCGCCATAACTCTACGATACATATAGTAAAATTTTTGCATCGCGATATATTGTACCACGATATATCGTTACACCCCTAATATTAAATAGACTGCACTTTTTGTTTTTATTCCCATTATTGCATGTTTTTGCGCCAAAGTAACATACCTAGATCTACCCCCCTATTATTATAATTTTGTAAATTATGTGTTGAATTGTTCAATGTGCTCTATGGAAGCTGCTAGGGACTGGAAGATGCTGGCTGATCTTGACCAACGGCTTATTTTTCCACCTGAGATTGCCACCACTAACCTACGACCAGATATTGTTTTGTGGTCTGGATCAGCACGCATTGTTCAACTGATAGAGTTAACAGTGCCATGGGAGGATGCGGTAGATGAGGCATATGAGAGGAAGAAACTGCGGTATGCTCATCTGGCCACTGAAGCAGAACAGCGAGGATGGAGAGTCCAGGTTTATCCAGTGGAAGTGGGTTGTCGAGGTTTTGTGGCACACTCTACAACCCGGTTCCTCAGAGACATCGGATTCAGTGGCCAAGAGTTGCGTCGCACAGTAAAGAACTTATCTGAAGCAGCAGAAAGGAGCAGCAACTGGCTGTGGTTGAGACGGAAAGATTCTAGCTGGCTGTGTACAGGCCGCCACGCTACGGTTTCGTAGAATTCTTGAAAACTTGAAGAGGCTGTTGGTTTGTTTGTATACGTTCCTGTGGATATTGCGTGAATGACGGGTGGTTGGGCAGATATTGTGTTTTGCGGTAGGTGGTATGCCATACGGAACCGTTGTCCACTGAAACTGCATATTAACGCACCAGTGGGGCTCGACAGCCTTAGTCAAACGGGTTGGCGCGTATGGTCGGGTTGCGGAGAGATTGTGAGATTGTGGTTAGGTCTCAGCAGCAGGAGGGATGTAGAGGTCAGTAAGCTGGGCTGAGTTGAGTGGGGGACGGAGGGGGGTGACTCTGGGACGCCAGAGTCACTGTCGAGCCCTCTTGAGGTGTCGTGGGCTAGTCGACGAAACACTGAGGATGGAAGGTGCCCACTTGAAGACCCTAGAGATGTCCCCTACTCGGTTCAATCCAGACGGTTGTCGTCCTGGTCCTGTAGTTGCAGCCGTCGCGTGCGCTGACGCGCCAAGTACACTGCAGCCGTTTACGCCGGACAGAAGGGGAGTCACACCACCTTATGGAAAGAAGCGTAAATGGATGGAGAAGCATAGTTTACTGTAAAGCTCTGTCTTAGTTTTGCTTATCTTGGCGAAAGCCGAGTACAAATCAGCATGAAGTTTTAACATCTACTCTCGTGTAATGGAAATCATTATGACTGGTAATAAAATGTGTGGAATTATTTTTTTATTATTTCATATATCATGCAATAGAGGGTTAACACAGTACACACACAAAACATATCGTACAAAAATATAGCCTAAATGAGAATAAAGGTCACTAAATGTTCCTAGAGACACAGTTGGAAGCATAGTTTGCAAGATCAAAGTTAAAGGAACACTGGTTACACTACCTGGACGGGGCAGAAGAGGCAGCTATCATCGGCTGCAACCAGATTTCTGAGAAGGCAGGATTGGAAAAATCCTTGAGTGATGGCAAAAGACCTGCTGCAAGACTTGGTGGAAACAGGCACTGAGGTTTCAGTTTCCACAGTAAGACACGTACTAATGCTTGCCAGAACTCCAATCTACACGACTACTGACCCAAAAGCACAAGATAAGTTGGCTCCAATTTGCTCAAAATTATATAAATAAGCCTTTGAAGTTTTGGGATTCTGTTCTGTGGAGCTATGGAACTTTTTGGCCCTCTGGATCAGCAGTTTGTCTGGAGGAAGAAGAATGAAGCATGTGCTGAAAACAACACTGTGGCGAGCAGGACGAGGTGATGTGATTAATGATGAGCGACACCTGCGCGACGCAGCAGTCTCGTATCTCTCTCGGAGGAGCGAAAGCATAAAGGAGGAGCGACGACAGTGGAGATAGAGAGAGGACAGGCCTGGACTTGTGTTTCTTTTATTATATGTGACAGCAGTCGTCCGTGAGGGGCTACTGTCTTTTACTTTCTTTTGTATTTGTTCTTTTCTACCTCCTTCCCACAACATCTAACTTCGTTACAAACACACTGTCTACAGTTCAGCATGTTGAGGCTCTGTGATGCTCTGGGGCTGTTTTGCATCCTCTGGCACTAGAAACCTGCTGCGTGTGAAAGGCAAGATGGATTTATTGAAGTATCAGGAAATCTTAGGAGAAAACGTCATGCCGTCAGTGAGAAAGCTGAAGTTGGGCATTGTTGGACCTTACAACAGGACAATGATCCCAAGCATACCTCAAATTCTACCAAGGCTTAGTTTCAGAAGAAGTCCTAGAAGATTCTACAGTGGCATCACAGTCACCTGACTTGAACCCCATAGAAAATCTCTGGTGGGATTTGAAGAAGGCGGTTGCAGCACGCAAACCCAAGAATATTTCTGAACTGGAGGCCATTGGCTCTTGGGGAATGGGCTAAGATTCCTCAGAAACGCTGCTAGAAACTGGTGTCTGCTTATACATCTCGTTTGCAGCAGGTCATAACAGCAAAAGGCTGTTCTAAATTTTGAAATTAAAATTGGCATTGAAAGTTGCATTTTCAGTTGAATTTGGGGAAACCACATGAAACATTTGTTGTGTTGTGCTATTTCAATTACTTTCATTTGATTTGTTCATCGAAAACAGCTAAAGGTCTATACATTTTACCAATAAACCTTATTTGCAATGGGCGTTGAATAATTTAGATTGCAACTGTGTGTATATATATATATATATATACTGTATATAGTTACTTTGAAAATAAGTTATTGACTGTTGAGATCAACAGTGCCACAAATGTTGTAAATAGAGATAAACATCTACTGAACCCGGAACATCCCTTTGATTATGATTAACAATTAACTTGAACTACTAATTTATCTGAAGCAATATAAATCATGTACTAAAAACAGTAAATCAGGACACTATAAAAGTATCATGAGAGACTGTGAGGATGAAGAGCAAGAGCTGGAAACAAACATCAGTGAAGAATGAAGGGTTTAGTGTGTTTACTGCTGCTGTTGGAAACCTTTGTGTGTGTCGTACAGCATCAGGTAGATGGAGGACTCAATGAGAATGAGATCAGTCAACAGCTCAGATCTGAGGACGGAGGACAGAATACACCTCAAACAGACACTTTGAGAGATGAAGCTTCAACTGACAGCCAACAAAACTACCATCTGTGCTTCACTGACATCCATGCAGCGCTGAGAGAACTGACCGCCACAGTTACAGAGCAGAAAACACACATCAGAGAACTGACCGCCACAGTTACAGAGCAGAAAACATACACCAGAGAACTGACCGCCACAGTTACAAAGCAGAAAACACACATCAGAGAACTGACCGCCACAGTTACAGAGCAGAAAACACACATCAGAGAACTGACCGCCACAGTTACAGAGCAGAAGACAAACATCAGAGAACTGACCGCCACAGTTACAGAGCAGAAAACACACATCAGAGAACTGACCGCCACAGTTACAGAGCAGAAGACAAACATCAGAGAACTGACCGCCACAGTTACAGAGCAGAAAACACACATCAGAGAACTGACCGCCACAGTTACAGAGCAGAAGACAAACATCAGAGAACTGACCGCCACAGTTACAGAGCAGAAAACACACATCAGAGAACTGACCGCCACAGTTACAGAGCAGAAAATCATCAACAGAGAACTGACCGCCACAGTTACAGAGCAGAAAACACACATCAGAGAACTGACCGCCAGTTACAGAGCAGAAAACACACATCAGAGAACTGACCGCCACAGTTACAGAGCAGAAGACAAACATCAGAGAACTGACCGCCACAGTTACAGAGCAGAAAACACACATCAGAGAACTGACCGCCACAGTTACAGAGCAGAAGACAAACATCAGAGAACTGACCGCCACAGTTACAGAGCAGAAAACACACATCAGAGGACTGACCGCCACAGTTACAGAGCAGAAGACAAACATCAGAGAACTGACCGCCACAGTTACAGAGCAGAAAACACACATCAGAGAACTGACCGCCACAGTTACAGAGCAGAAAACACACATCAGAGAACTGACCGCCACAGTTACAGAGCAGAAAACACACAACAGAGAACTGACCGCCACAGTTACAGAGCAGAAAACACACATCAGAGAACTGACCGCCACAGTTACAGAGCAGAAAACACACATCAGAGAACTGACCGCCACAGTTACAGAGCAGAAAACACACATCAGAGAACTGACCGCCACAGTTACAGAGCAGAAAACACACATCAGAGAACTGACCGCCACAGTTACAGAGCAGAAAACAAACATCAGAGAACTGACCGCCACAGTTACAGAGCAGAAAACACACATCAGAGAACTGACCGCCACAGTTACAGAGCAGAAAACACACATCAGAGAACTGACCGCCACAGTTACAGAGCAGAAAACACACATCAGAGAACTGACCGCCACAGTTACAGAGCAGAAAATCATCAACAGAGAACTGACCGCCACAGTTACAGAGCAGAAAACACACAGAGAACTGACCGCCACAGTTACAGAGCAGAAAACAAACATCAGAGAACTGACCGCCACAGTTACAGAGCAGAAAACCAACATCAGAGAACTGACCGCCACAGTTACAGAGCAGAAAACCAACATCAGAGAACTGACCGCCACAGTTACAGAGCAGAAAACCAACATCAGAGAACTGACCGCCACAGTTACAGAGCAGAAAACCAACATCAGAGAACTGACCGCCACAGTTACAGAGCAGAAAACACACATCAGAGAACTGACCGCCACAGTTACAGAGCAGAAAACCAACATCAGAGAACTGACCGCCACAGTTACAGAGCAGAAAACACACATCAGAGAACTGACCGCCACAGTTACAGAGCAGAAAACAAACATCAGAGAACTGACCGCCACAGTTACAGAGCAGAAAACCAACATCAGAGAACTGACCGCCACAGTTACAGAGCAGAAAACCAACATCAGAGAACTGACCGCCACAGTTACAGAGCAGAAAACCAACATCAGAGAACTGACCGCCACAGTTACAGAGCAGAAAACCAACATCAGAGAACTGACCGCCACAGTTACAGAGCAGAAAACCAACATCAGAGAACTGACCGCCACAGTTACAGAGCAGAAAACACACATCAGAGAACTGACCGCCACAGTTACAGAGCAGAAAACCAACATCAGAGAACTGACCGCCACAGTTACAGAGCAGAAAACACACATCAGAGAACTGACCGCCACAGTTACAGAGCAGAAAACACACATCAGAGAACTGACCGCCACAGTTACAGAGCAGAAGACAAACATCAGAGAACTGACCGCCACAGTTACAGAGCAGAAAACACACATCAGAGAACTGACCGCCACAGTTACAGAGCAGAAGACAAACATCAGAGAACTGACCGCCACAGTTACAGAGCAGAAAACACACATCAGAGAACTGACCGCCACAGTTACAGAGCAGAAGACAAACATCAGAGAACTGACCGCCACAGTTACAGAGCAGAAAACACACATCAGAGAACTGACCGCCACAGTTACAGAGCAGAAGACAAACATCAGAGAACTGACCGCCACAGTTACAGAGCAGAAAACACACATCAGAGAACTGACCGCCACAGTTACAGAGCAGAAAATCATCAACAGAGAACTGACCGCCACAGTTACAGAGCAGAAAACACACATCAGAGAACTGACCGCCACAGTTACAGAGCAGAAAACACACATCAGAGAACTGACCGCCACAGTTACAGAGCAGAAGACAAACATCAGAGAACTGACCGCCACAGTTACAGAGCAGAAAACACACATCAGAGAACTGACCGCCACAGTTACAGAGCAGAAGACAAACATCAGAGAACTGACCGCCACAGTTACAGAGCAGAAAACACACATCAGAGAACTGACCGCCACAGTTACAGAGCAGAAGACAAACATCAGAGAACTGACCGCCACAGTTACAGAGCAGAAAACACACATCAGAGAACTGACCGCCACAGTTACAGAGCAGAAAACGTCTCGGGTTATGACTATAACCCTTGTTCCCTGAGAAGGGAACGAGACACTGCGTCGAGAATCGACTCTTTGGGGACGCTCCCTTAGCGTGCGCCTCTGAAGTATGAATGAAACTATTCCAATCCTGATTGGTGTTGCGTCATGACGTAACATGTGACGGCATAACCGGATGCATAAAAGCTACGCCGGAACAAACACAAACTAGCCTAGCGATGAAGCAAGCCGCTCTCAGGCCTTAAGGGGCGTGGCAGAACGACGCAGTGTCTCGTTCCCTTCTCAGGGAACAAGGGTTATAGTCATAACCCGAGACGTTCCCTTTCGAGGGAACTTAACACTGCGTCGAGAATCGACTCTTTGGGGAACGAGTGCCCACTAGGCCACGCACCGAATAGGCCTGTCCCGGAGTGAAACTGTCTAGGCACTCAGCGAGGACTAAGCACGTGTGCACCAGGCGTACTAGGAAGGTGGAGACTGTAGAACCTAATAAAAGTATGTGGAGTAGCCCAACCGGCTGCCTCACAGATCTCCTGTAGGGGTACTCCCGAAAGAAGGGCCCTAGAGGAAGCCATGCCTCTAGTTGAATGAGCCCTCACGGCTAAAGGTGAAGGCAAGTTGCGCACCTTGTAAGCCTCAGTAATAGCTTGAACAATCCAATTACTAATAGTCTGCTTGGATGCTGGGAGCCCCTTCTTAGGTGACCCAAAACATACTAATAATTGGTCCGACCTTCTCCAAGAAGAGGACCTCTCAAGGTACACGCTCAAAGCTCTGACGGGGCAGAGCAAATGAAGCTTCTCTTCTTCTGCCGACACATGAGGTGGAGGATGGAATGCCTGAAGGACTGTAGACCGAGCCGTACTAGATGGAACTTTAGGCACATAGCCCGGACTCGGGTGCAAAAAAGCTTTTACTCTGCCAGGGGCAAACTCCAAGCAAGCTGGTGTCACTGCCAGGGCTTGGAGATCTCCCACCCTCTTAAGTGAGGTAATAGCCAAGAGAAATACCACTTTTAGCGTCAAGTCCTTAGGCGAAGCCGACTGCAAAGGTTCGAAGGGGGCCAGGGATAACCCTTCAAGAACTATTGCCAGGTCCCAGGTAGGAACCCTGGACCTGGTTGTCGGTCTCATCCTCCGAGTACCACGGAGAAACCGAATGACCAACTGGTGCCTCCCCAGAGGCCCCTCACTCAAAGGTGCATGGAAAGCCGCAATGGCAGCCACGTACACCTTAAGTGTGGAAGGGGAGAGACCCGCAGAGAAACGATTTTGAAGAAACTCCAGAACTGAAGCCACTGGGCAGTTAACTGGATCTAACTCCTGTTCTCTACACCAAGCGGAAAAAACATTCCACTTGAGGCCATATAATCTCCTAGTAGATGGAGCCCTAGAACTAAGTATGGTTTCAACCACTCCGGCTGATAGACCAGCATCTAGGTACTGAACCCCCTCAGAGGCCAGACCCACAGCTTCCACAGCTCTGGGTGAGGGTGGAAGACTGTGCCCTCCGCTTGAGACAACAGATCCCTCCTCAGAGGAATCTGCCATGGCGGAGCTATCAGGAGTGATATTATGTCTGAAAACCATACTCGGGTCGGCCACCTTGGGGCAACCAGAAGTAAACTGATGCCCTCCTGACGGACCCTCTCCAGGACTCCCGGAAGCAGAGCGATCGGGGGAAAAGCGTACAGGCGAAGCCTCGGCCAGGCCTGTACCATGGCATCCAACCCCAGTGGGGCTGGATGTGAGAGGGAGAACCAAAGTGGACAGTGGGACGTCTCTCGAGACGCAAACAGGTCCACTTCCATCGGTCCAAACCTCTCCCATATTAACTTCACCACCTCTGGGTGAAGTCTCCATTCCCCGGGCCTCAGCCCCTGCCTCGACAGGATGTCTGCTCCCTGATTCTGAACCCCCGGAATATACATTGCTCTGATAGACAGTATTTTCCCCTGGGACCAAAGAATAATCTGATGCGCCAGTCTGCACAGAGGGCGCGATCTGAGTCCCCCTTGTCGGTTCAGATAGGCTACCACTGACGTATTGTCTGATCGTACTAATACATGGTGACCTTTGATGTCTGGGAGGAAGCTCCTCAGAGCCCTGAACACAGCCATCATCTCCAGGCAATTTATATGCCAAGAATGATGATGGTCCTGCCACAGACCCCTGGCAAAGCGGCCGTCCATGACCGCGCCCCAGCCAGTGAGGGAGGCGTCTGTCGAAACGGTTTTCCGGCGACAAGACACTCCCAACACTGGCCCTTGGGACAGAAACCAAGGTTTCTTCCATATTTGTAGAGAACGAAGGCATCTGCGCGTTACTCTGATCATACGAAACGGATTTCCTTTGGGAGAAAACCCCTTGGTTTTTAACCACCACTGAAGGGGCCTCATATGTAGAAGGCCCAAAGGAATGATGTTGGATGCCGCTGCCATGAGGCCCAGCATTCTTTGAAATTGCTTTACAGTGATGGCTTGGCCTAGCTTTAACCTGGATACCATCCCCAGAATTGACTCGATACGTGCGGGAGACATTCGTGCCTGCATCGTAATCGAGTTCCACACGACTCCCAAAAACATCGTGCACTGGGATGGTTCTAGCACACTTTTCTTTGTATTGAGTCTCAACCCCAATTTCTGAATGTGGCCAAGGACGACATCTCGATGCCGAACTGCCATCTCCCGAGACTGAGCCAGAATGAGCCAGTCGTCGAGATAATTCAATATACGAATGCCTTGAAGTCTCAGTGGAGCAAGGGCTACATCCATACATTTGGTAAATGTGCGGGGAGAGAGAGCTAGGCCGAACGGAAGAACCCGATATTGGTAAGCTTCGCCCCCGAAAGCGAACCTCAGGTATCTCCTGTGACATGGAAGGATGGAGATGTGAAAATAAGCGTCTTTTAGATCTATCGTGACAAACCAGTCCTCGGACCTGATCTGACTCACGATTGCAGGAATGGTTAGCATTTTGAACCTGAACCTCCTCAGAGACCGGTTCAAAACCCTGAGATCTAAAATTGGCCTTAACCCCCCATCCTTCTTTGGAACTATAAAGTACCGGCTGTAAAACCCGGACTCCCTGTCCAAAGGAAGAACACGTTCTATGGCTTCCTTTAGCAGCAGAGTCTGTACCTCCTGTTCCATCACCTGAGCCTGCTCTGGAACCACTGTAGTCTGCACTACCCCTGAAAACCTGGGGGGGCAGCGCGCGAACTGCAGTCTGTACCCTGATTTTATTATATGCAGGACCCATGCAGATATGTTGGGAAGATGATACCATGCCTCTACAAAATCTACTAGGGGTACCAGCCTCTCGAGACTGGCCTCTGGTGTTTTTCGAGCATCTTTCTCGACTCCCTGAAGCGGAATACCGGCAGGGTGTAGTCGATACGGCTTTTGTGACCATAATTGATGCTTTTTCTTTATTAAAATATTTTCGCTGGAAAGAGATGCGGCCCGAAGCGTCGTGGACGGCGGGCAACATACATCGTTTCCTAGAGGGCTCCGCTGCGAGAACAACCTCGGTTGCCCTACAGCGGAGGGGACAGCCCTCAGAGGTCCTACCACTTCGGTTAGGACCTCTTCCCCGAAGCCCTCCTAGCCTGAATGACGTCCCTCAGGTCGCCCTTCTGGCTGGAGGACTTCGACTTTTGAGAGTGTTTCCTCTGTTGCCAAGCTCCAGGAGGAGGGGCTCTAGAGGAAACGCTCTCTCTCTGCTCTGCTCGGTGTGAGGAGCCGGCTGATGGCTGGGGCTGATCTTTTGGCCCCACCCTACTCGATTTGGATTTCGCCTTACGGGGGAGGTACTGCTGGAACGCCGCAGATTGTTTCTTCGCCTCCTGAAACCTGTCGACGACCGATGTAACGGCGTCGCCGAACAGGCCAGAAGGCGAAAGCGGCGCATCCAGCAGAAAGGATCTATCCTTCTCTTTCATGCCAGATAAATTCAGCCACAGATGTCTCTCCGTGGCCACCATAGCTGCCATAGAGCGGCCAATAGCGCGGGCCGTCTCTTTTGTGGCCCGAAGAGACAGATCTGTGGCTCTCCTTAACTCCGCAATATCTTCAGGAGTTGGCCCCTCCCCCTCATCCAAATCTTTCAGGAGGTCGGCCTGGTATGCCTGCAAGAGTGCCATAGAGTGCAGACATGAACCAGCCCGACCTGCCGCCATGTAAGCCCTGCCTATTAATGCAGATGTATCTCTGCAGGGCTTACTAGGCAACGCCGGGGTTTTTAGGGAAGATGCCGACTCAGGAGAAAGATAACCCGCTAAAGCCTCTTCCACCTTAGGCATCTTCCCATAACCCATATCCCGTGCCCCCATAACATTGCTGTAATCCACCATACTGGGATTGGAGACATGGGATGAGTGCGGTTTATCCCACGATCTCGAAATCTCTTTGTGGAGATCGGGGAAAAACGGCAAACCCCGGCGCTGAGGTTGCGATCTGTGCTGCAGGAAACGCTCATCAAGCTTGCTTCTCACTTGCGTTCCCTGCTCATCATGTGGCCAGCTGATGTTAAGTCTGGCCACAGCACGAGTCACAACCTCCACCAGCTCCTCATAACCTTGGCCGTGAACTGGCGCGCCTAGATCACGGTCATCCGCATCGATGCTGAGCACATCTACTTCCTCGGAAGCAGAGAGCTCAAGCATCGGGACCTGATCATGGGCAGGAGAAGCCGCGATGCGGGCTCCTGCACCACTCTCAGAGGCTACGAGATCCTCGGATGAAGAGTGAGAAGGTGCCTCAGCAGTCTCAATCTCATCCACAAGATCCCGCTGCGAACCCCACGATCTCAATCGCCGCGCCGCCTCAACGGACGCGGGACCAGAACCATGGGGAACGCGAGCCTGACCGTGCTCATCAAAGCACGCCAGCCGGGAGCGCAGCACTCTAATGGGAAGTGCTTCACAGTCTACACAAGCAGCTCCCTCGAGAGCTGCCCGTGCATGCTGCGCTCCCAAACAACTCACACACAAAGCATGTGTGTCCCCACCCGTGATAAAACGAGGGCAGGGAGGCACACAAGCTTTGAATTGTTCGCTGGCCATTATATACAATATATGTGACAAACAACACCAAATAAGACACACAGTTTCAACACAGAGCGCTTGCTGAAGAGCGAAAGCTAGTTTGTGTTTGTTCCGGCGTAGCTTTTATGCATCCGGTTATGCCGTCACATGTTACGTCATGACGCAACACCAATCAGGATTGGAATAGTTTCATTCATACTTCAGAGGCGCACGCTAAGGGAGCGTCCCCAAAGAGTCGATTCTCGACGCAGTGTTAAGTTCCCTCGAAAGGGAACACACATCAGAGAACTGACCGCCACAGTTACAGAGCAGAAAACACACAACAGAGAACTGACCGCCACAGTTACAGAGCAGAAAACACACATCAGAGAACTGACCGCCACAGTTACAGAGCAGAAAACACACATCAGAGAACTGACCGCCACAGTTACAGAGCAGAAAACACACATCAGAGAACTGACCGCCACAGTTACAGAGCAGAAAACACACATCAGAGAACTGACCGCCACAGTTACAGAGCAGAAAACAAACATCAGAGAACTGACCGCCACAGTTACAGAGCAGAAAACACACATCAGAGAACTGACCGCCACAGTTACAGAGCAGAAAACACACATCAGAGAACTGACCGCCACAGTTACAGAGCAGAAAACACACATCAGAGAACTGACCGCCACAGTTACAGAGCAGAAAATCATCAACAGAGAACTGACCGCCACAGTTACAGAGCAGAAAACACACAGAGAACTGACCGCCACAGTTACAGAGCAGAAAACAAACATCAGAGAACTGACCGCCACAGTTACAGAGCAGAAAACCAACATCAGAGAACTGACCGCCACAGTTACAGAGCAGAAAACCAACATCAGAGAACTGACCGCCACAGTTACAGAGCAGAAAACCAACATCAGAGAACTGACCGCCACAGTTACAGAGCAGAAAACCAACATCAGAGAACTGACCGCCACAGTTACAGAGCAGAAAACCAACATCAGAGAACTGACCGCCACAGTTACAGAGCAGAAAACACACATCAGAGAACTGACCGCCACAGTTACAGAGCAGAAAACCAACATCAGAGAACTGACCGCCACAGTTACAGAGCAGAAAACACACATCAGAGAACTGACCGCCACAGTTACAGAGCAGAAAACACACATCAGAGAACTGACCGCCACAGTTACAGAGCAGAAGACAAACATCAGAGAACTGACCGCCACAGTTACAGAGCAGAAAACACACATCAGAGAACTGACCGCCACAGTTACAGAGCAGAAGACAAACATCAGAGAACTGACCGCCACAGTTACAGAGCAGAAAACACACATCAGAGAACTGACCGCCACAGTTACAGAGCAGAAGACAAACATCAGAGAACTGACCGCCACAGTTACAGAGCAGAAAACACACATCAGAGAACTGACCGCCACAGTTACAGAGCAGAAGACAAACATCAGAGAACTGACCACCACAGTTACAGAGCAGAAAACACACATCAGAGAACTGACCGCCACAGTTACAGAGCAGAAAATCATCAACAGAGAACTGACCGCCACAGTTACAGAGCAGAAAACACACATCAGAGAACTGACCGCCACAGTTACAGAGCAGAAAACACACATCAGAGAACTGACCGCCACAGTTACAGAGCAGAAGACAAACATCAGAGAACTGACCGCCACAGTTACAGAGCAGAAAACACACATCAGAGAACTGACCGCCACAGTTACAGAGCAGAAGACAAACATCAGAGAACTGACCGCCACAGTTACAGAGCAGAAAACACACATCAGAGAACTGACCGCCACAGTTACAGAGCAGAAGACAAACATCAGAGAACTGACCGCCACAGTTACAGAGCAGAAAACACACATCAGAGAACTGACCGCCACAGTTACAGAGCAGAAAACACACATCAGAGAACTGACCGCCACAGTTACAGAGCAGAAAACACACAACAGAGAACTGACCGCCACAGTTACAGAGCAGAAAACACACATCAGAGAACTGACCGCCACAGTTACAGAGCAGAAAACACACATCAGAGAACTGACCGCCACAGTTACAGAGCAGAAAACACACATCAGAGAACTGACCGCCACAGTTACAGAGCAGAAAACACACATCAGAGAACTGACCGCCACAGTTACAGAGCAGAAAACAAACATCAGAGAACTGACCGCCACAGTTACAGAGCAGAAAACATACATCAGAGAACTGACCGCCACAGTTACAGAGCAGAAAACACACATCAGAGAACTGACCGCCACAGTTACAGAGCAGAAAACACACATCAGAGAACTGACCGCCACAGTTACAGAGCAGAAAACACACAGAGAACTGACCGCCACAGTTACAGAGCAGAAAACAAACATCAGAGAACTGACCGCCACAGTTACAGAGCAGAAAACCAACATCAGAGAACTGACCGCCACAGTTACAGAGCAGAAAACCAACATCAGAGAACTGACCGCCACAGTTACAGAGCAGAAAACCAACATCAGAGAACTGACCGCCACAGTTACAGAGCAGAAAACCAACATCAGAGAACTGACCGCCACAGTTACAGAGCAGAAAACCAACATCAGAGAACTGACCGCCACAGTTACAGAGCAGAAAACACACATCAGAGAACTGACCGCCACAGTTACAGAGCAGAAAACCAACATCAGAGAACTGACCACCACAGTTACAGAGCAGAAAACACACATCAGAGAACTGACCGCCACAGTTACAGAGCAGAAAACACACATCAGAGAACTGACCGCCACAGTTACAGAGCAGAAGACAAACATCAGAGAACTGACCGCCACAGTTACAGAGCAGAAAACACACATCAGAGAACTGACCGCCACAGTTACAGAGCAGAAGACAAACATCAGAGAACTGACCGCCACAGTTACAGAGCAGAAAACACACATCAGAGAACTGACCGCCACAGTTACAGAGCAGAAGACAAACATCAGAGAACTGACCGCCACAGTTACAGAGCAGAAAACACACATCAGAGAACTGACCGCCACAGTTACAGAGCAGAAAATCATCAACAGAGAACTGACCGCCACAGTTACAGAGCAGAAAACACACATCAGAGAACTGACCGCCACAGTTACAGAGCAGAAAACACACAACAGAGAACTGACCGCCACAGTTACAGAGCAGAAAACACACATCAGAGAACTGACCGCCACAGTTACAGAGCAGAAAACACACATCAGAGAACTGACCGCCACAGTTACAGAGCAGAAAACACACATCAGAGAACTGACCGCCACAGTTACAGAGCAGAAAATCATCAACAGAGAACTGACCGCCACAGTTACAGAGCAGAAAACACACATAGAACTGACCGCCACAGTTACAGAGCAGAAAACAAACATCAGAGAACTGACCGCCACAGTTACAGAGCAGAAAACCAACATCAGAGAACTGACCGCCACAGTTACAGAGCCGAAAACAAACATCAGAGAATTGACCGCCACAGTTACAGAGCAGAAAACCAACATCAGAGAACTGACCGCCACAGTTACAGAGCAGAAAACCAACATCAGAGAACTGACCGCCACAGTTACAGAGCAGAAAACCAACATCAGAGAACTGACCGCCACAGTTACAGAGCAAAAAACCAACATCAGAGAACTGACCGCCACAGTTACAGAGCAGAAAACCAACATCAGAGAACTGACCGCCACAGTTACAGAGCAGAAAACACACATCAGAGAACTGACCGCCACAGTTACAGAGCAGAAAACCAACATCAGAGAACTGACCGCCACAGTTACAGAGCAGAAAACACACATCAGAGAACTGACCGCCACAGTTACAGAGCAGAAAACACACATCAGAGAACTGACCGCCACAGTTACAGAGCAGAAAACACACATCAGAGAAACTGACCGCCACAGTTACTGAGCAGAAAACACACATCAGAGAACTGACCGCCACAGTTACAGAGCAGAAAACACACATCAGAGAACTGACCACCACAGTTACAGAGCAGAAAACACACATCAGAGAACTGACCGCCACAGTTACAGAGCAGAAAACACACATCAGAGAACTGACCACCACAGTTACAGAGCAGAAAACACAGATCAGAGAACTGACCGCCACAGTTACAGAACAGAAAACACACGAGCAGAAAACAAACATCAGAGAACTGACCGCCACAGTTACAGAGCAGAAAACACACATCAGAGAACTGACCGCCACAGTTACAGAGCAGAAAACACACATCAGAGAACTGACCGCCACAGTTACAGAGCAGAAAACCAACATCAGAGAACTGACCGCCACAGTTACAGAGCAGAAAACACACATCAGAGAACTGACCGCCACAGTTACAGAGCAGAAAACACACATCAGAGAACTGACCGCCACAGTTACAGAGCAGAAAACACACATCAGAGAACTGATCGCCACAGTTACAGAGCAGAAAACACACATCAGAGAACTGACCGCCACAGTTACTGAGCAGAAAACACACATCAGAGAACTGACCGCCACAGTTACAGAGCAGAAAACACACATCAGAGAACTGACCGCCACAGTTACAGAGCAGAAAACACACATCAGAGAACTGACCGCCACAGTTACAGAGCAGAAAACACACATCAGAGAACTGACCACCACAGTTACAGAGCAGAAAACAAACATCAGAGAACTGACCGCCACAGTTACAGAGCAGAAAACACACATCAGAGAACTGACCGCCACAGTTACAGAGCAGAAAACACACATCAGAGAACTGACCACCACAGTTACAGAGCAGAAAACACAGATCAGAGAACTGACCGCCACAGTTACAGAACAGAAAACACACGAGCAGAAAACAAACATCAGAGAACTGACCGCCACAGTTACAGAGCAGAAAACACACATCAGAGAACTGACCGCCACAGTTACAGAGCAGAAAACACACATCAGAGAACTGACCGCCACATTTACAGAGCAGAAAACCAACATCAGAGAACTGACCGCCACAGTTACAGAGCAGAAAACACACATCAGAGAACTGACCGCCACAGTTACAGAGCAGAAAACACACATCAGAGAACTGACCGCCACAGTTACAGAGCAGAAAACACACATCAGAGAACTGACCGCCACAGTTACAGAGCAGAAAACACACATCAGAGAACTGACCGCCACAGTTACAGAGCAGAAAACACACATCAGAGAACTGACCGCCACAGTTACAGAGCAGAAAACACACATCAGAGAACTGACCGCCACAGTTACAGAGCAGAAAACACACATCAGAGAACTGACCGCCACAGTTACAGAGCAGAAAACAAACATCAGAGCTTTAGAGACGAAACTGAGGGAAGAGATCAACAAGAAAAATGATGGTACCTCACCAAAACATTCACTCTTTTATCAATGATCCTCAAAGTAAAACACCAATGAAATACATTGCATAGTGTAAATGTTAGTGTAAAGTTGAGTGTATATTGTGTAAATTGTGTTATCTATTACAATAAGCAGAGTAAATGTCATTTAACAATGTTTATTCCTTCACAGAAATCTCAAATCTTACTCTGGGTCAAGTGGAGTTGAGAAAGGAAAATAGAGGTGAAAGTGAGCTTGAAATATGTTAAATTCAGTGTATACATTCTCAGTGTAATATATCACAATATTGTTTATGTTTTTCAACAACAGACAGAAAAATAGCTTTTTCAGCTTCACTGATGCAATCTGGCAGTGGATATATTGGTCCTTTTACCACTGAAATCACACTAATGCCGAGTTCAGACTGCACGATTTTCAAAATAATCGGGTCACTGTTGTTTTCACACTGCATGACTATCTGGGGTAACATTCAGTTGCTGCTGTGTTCACACTGCACGATGGATCGGCGACAGGAGGTTTCACACTGCATGACTTTACAAAAGAAAGAATCGCCGACAACTTCTGCCTGGTCCGCAAACTACGTTTCACAACCAAACAAACGCGAGAAGTGATAGGAAATAACGGAAGATCACACGTGCGTGAGGCCGGAGTTCTCGCGCGACACTGAATTTATTATTAAAAATGATAGCCTACAAATTGTCTGTGCACTGATTTGTAGCGAAAATGAAAAAAATAATAAACAGTTTATGCAGGAAATGGTTGGGAAGACGAGGGGAGCAAGGACTGTGTTTTGCAAAGAGAGTTGCGGGTAAATAAATAATTTTGCAAATGTCCTGCTGTTGCTGCTGGTCATGCAAATGTTTGTGCTTTGTTTCTGTTTGATATAATTGTAAATATAAGCCTATCTATTAAAATACTGATATTCTGGTCTATAACTCCTCCTCCTCCTCCCTGTATCTTGCTCTCTCATTGGCTGTCGGTCATCGCCGATGTAGTTTTCAGTCAGAACACATTCACACAGCAGGATTGTGAATCGCCGACAGGTCCAGATATTTAGCATGCCAAATATCTCACGGGCGTCGGCGATTCTCTCAGATCGCGTCTTTGCTCATTCACACTGCGTGATTGTCACTCGCGTGAACGAGCACCGATTTGCCTGTGATTTTGGGCATTTGTCGGCGATTTCTCAAAACCTGTCGGCGAGCCAATATCGGGGCTAAAATCGTGCAGTCTGAACTCGGCATAACCTACAGCAAAGTCTTCACAAACATAGGGAACGCCTACAACCCAATCACAGGTAATTATCAATGAAATGATTCATAAAACTTGGATAGTTTAACTTCGTAAAAGTTTATAGTTGTGATGAGGTTCAGTGTTTGGAAGGAAGAAGACAGGGTCGGTGTGACTGGGACTTGTACGTTTTATTTGTACAAACTCAAAACAACAATAAACAAAACAAAAGGCGCGCATACAGCGCATTCACCGTAGCCACGCTACAGCTCAAATCACTTTCACTTAAAACTCTTTCCACTTCACTTTGCAATTGCTTGACGGCATACGACTCCACAGTCCTTCTCAGTCGTCTCACTCCACAGCGGCTTATATACGGTCTCTTCATGCCAATTACTGCAACGAGACACAGGTGTTCGTCATTTGCACTTGATCTACTTACGGACCACTCTCCTTTCTCTCTCTCCCGGTACAGACCTCGCGGAACCACACACCTCGTCACAATAGTAATGAAAATACTATTGAAAATACTACCTTCTTCAACCTCTCTGCAGTTGTGTAATGTGTATAAGAGAATTAAATGATCTGCCATCTTTCAAAACTATTGCACAGTGTGTTTGGTAATTAAGCGATCATACAGTAAACAGCTGATTCTGTATCTCTTGTTATTTGATTTAGGTGTTTTCACAGCCCCGCTGAAAGGAGCGTACATGTTCAGAATCTCTGTATTTGGTTATGGCGGAACTGCAGCAACTGCAACTATTGTTAAGAATGGAGAGCGTGTGGTTATTGCAGATGATCTTCAAGCAACGGGTCGGTTAAGCTCCTCGAATGGAGTTGTGTTGATCCTGGAGGTTGGAGATGTTGTCTATGTGAGACTTTGGCCTAACACGAGGATATTTGATAGCCAGAATAACCACTGCACTTTCAGTGGTTTCCTACTGTTTCCCTTAAGATAACAGGAGCTTTGCAGAATGTGATTCCAATAATTCTGAACCTTCAGCGTATGATTTAAGATGAAAATTATGAATAATCATTAACATATGACTCTGTTAATGAGAACAAATGTGTGAAATTTGCAATACATTACTGTATAAATGTCTGAGCTGTCTATTCATGTAAGTTTTTATAAAGAGTTTCAGCACTGAGAAAGACAGGACCCATGAATATCACGTGACTCAAAAGTGTTTTGTTAAAGCAGTAAATCTGTTAAATTTAAAATGTTAAATAATACCTTTTTTTAAGTGTAGTTTGATACTGATTTTTCATCTGTATATCTTCATCCTACATATATAAAAAAGAGAATAAAGAGACATAATGGCATTTTCTTTTCCTCATATTTTCATGAACGTTTTCCCCCAAAAAACAGTAGTACATTCATTTTAGGGATGTCCCGATCCGACACTATCGGCTATAGCCGGTATCGGCTCAGATCCCGCCATTCTTGGCCGGATCGGGTATCGGTCAGATGAGGCCGATCCAAATCCGCCCATATGAAAAAAACCTGCATGGTTCATATACAGCAACAATATATCTTCCTTACTTAAATTGGCCAGAATTACCTTATGTGTTTCATGTAAGACCAATACATGTCCTATATAAAATCAGACCGATTATGGCCCCTTTCATACTAAATAGCACACATACAACTTATAGGGTATTTTTGCGTCATATATGAATACTGTAAAAAGTCTTATATGAGTTGTACATGACAAAAATATGTAATGGTGTATGGTATTAGTAGAAAACACCCGATATTCATATACAAATCATTTAAAGTTCTTATAAGTTCTTTTTTTATACGTGTTATATAAAGTGCGTCATACAGATTTCATGTTTAGATGACCAACATCACTTATATGAAGTTTGCAAATTTGGAAATTGTACAGTGCAGAAGCTGGTTGGCGGATGTAGTGTCAAAATACCTCTGACCTTTATGAGGACTGGTCATTTTCCTTCAGGATTTGAACAGTAAATTTGAAATCTGGAAATCTCAACACTTTCAAAAGTGTTTCCTCTCGCAACACTGACACTGTGTTACAATATGAACAATAAGAGTAAAATATGACCAATGCAGAGAACAACAACACTGTTACAGAGCTGGGTGCAGCTTTGTAGCAAACACTGGCAGAGTTAAAATTCTACACTGTTCTGGTGTCGACCAAACACTTTAGAAAATCAAAAAGAAAATGGAAATCACTCATCATGGAATTCTTCTCAGCCTTAGGAGTCGAGTATTACACCACCATGGTGTTGATAGAACACCTTTTTACAAAGAAAAACAACACTAAAGGAGTTACCAGTTTTTCTTATTAGGGTTCTGCATTACCTACTTTAAAGAACTGTAAAATAAACTGACAAATCATTTCATCTGAAAAGAATAAATTCACTTTGAAATAAACACATCACTCTATATTACTCTTTCAAAACAATCCAGAAAGTTAAATTGTAACCTTAGTCTGGGACCATAGTAGAATTCTGTTCATTGTAAAGTAAAAAATAAAGGCAAAATGCAAACAGTGGTTTTAACAATTTTATTTATTATTTATTTTATTAACGAACAAGCCCCTTTACATCATAGGTTAACCTTTAAAATAAAACAATGAATGCACAATATAGGCATTTCTGTCATCAGAATTATATGAAAGCTGCTTATCAAATGGTCTGTAATACTTCAAATCCTGACCATGTCAGTGAATGTTAAGTCCTGTGTCAGTGAAGTTGATTCAGTACCTTCGACTCTACAATAGTACAGCAGTGCTCGAGTCAACAACATTCAGCATATGAAGAACAGTTTTAGGATACGAGTGGATCAGTTGCAGGATACGAGTGGATCAGTCGCAGGATATAAGTGGATCAGTTGTGTTCAGTTGCTAACAGTAGAGTTTCATAGATAAGGAACGGCTGTGCAGATCCAACTTTCTCGAAAAATCCTGGAGTGCTGGTTCTCTAGACAACACAACACAAAACCAGACCGATTACAATTAATACAATTTGTGTTTTATAAATTCAGCAAGTTTATGGTGGAAAAGGTTCAATCATCTTAGACTTTTGTGAGTCAAACAAGAAACCATTTTTAGTTAGCTTAAGACTTGAATTTACTGATTTCCAAGTAAATTAAAGACTTCATTCATCCAAAAATGTTAATTCTGTCATTAATTATTCACCCTCATGTTGTTCCAAACCAGTAAGAGTTTTGCTCATCTTCGGAACACTTAATGAAGATATGTTTAATGAAATCTAAGAGATTTGTGTCTCTCCATCGACAGCCTATTCAACTACCACTTCCAAAGCCACGGAAAGGAAATCAAAAGTAATCCATGTGACTCTAGTGGTTTAACTTTTTCTTATGACAATTTTAACTCAAATTTATTTACAAAATATGAATCTTCGATGCACGTTCATGCAACCAACATCTGCATGCACAAGTTGTGTGAGCGCTGTTGTAACATTTTCACAAATCCTTGTCTTGAAAGCCCAGGTGCAGTGATCTTCAGCTCCACAAACGACGAGAAAAGGTCTACCTGGTATATGGTTTAAAAACCCGACAGTGCCTGGCCAGTAACCACTAAACAACAGGTCCACCACCTCAGGTGTCCATGTTCTGCAATTAATAACTGGCAGGAAGATCTCATAGCGACCTGCAAAGATTTAAAAAGAAAATAAATAAATAAATAGTAAACACACATTGATACTCTTCAGACATCAGTCAGCAGGTTAAGCCAATAGACAAATACAATACAAAACATTGCAAGTCATACCATTTAAACAGATGAGTACAACTGATCGTCCAGCTACAACAGACAGGTTTTGAGGGTCACAATCACAAATTTTGCCAGGTTGTGTAATGGGCAGCAAACACACTAGATGAAAGGAAAAATATATTAACTATAAAAAAGGAAATAAATAACATATTTTTAAGATTTCAAGTACTTTTTACCTTGCTCATATAGGAAATTTTGGCCATTGAGGTCTTGTACAGCAGTTGATGGTGGGAGAGGTTTATAGAACCCATCTATAAGAGTCTCTCTGTTGTGAAAAACTAGACATTGATGCGTAGAAACGTCACACTGCCCACAGTAATGGGGTTTCGGAAAACAGTCCTTGCGCCTGATGACTGCTTCTTTCAAGGTGCAGTGATCACAAGGACCATAATGCACACAGTGACATTTTTCAGACAAGGTTCTCCTCAATGCCCAATCATGAGATGCTGCTGATCTGGGTTCATCACAGTCCATTGCATTTTGGAGTAGCTGTAGTTGTAAATCTTGCAATAAAATTACATTACAATTCCTTACATGTTACAAGCTTGTAAACCAAGAGCACAAACTCAGTTTATGTTGTTTAAAAAGACGCGAAGTAATCTCTCGGAAATTTGTACATTTATCATAAAACGTTTTTTTTTTAATTAGAAAATGCACTTTTATTCATTTAGAGGGACTTCATGAAGACAGTCAGTGATACAGTTTAGATGGGTAAAAACATTTGAGGTAAACTTACCAATAATCCGTTGTGCATCTACATCTCTAAACTGTTGTTTGGTAGTTGAGGCTTCAGGTGTGCTTGCAGTTCCTAGAATTAGACAATTGTAATGCAGTATCATGCATTCAAACAACAGAACAGATGCAAATCAACATGAAATGGGATTACTTGTATTTTACAAAAATTACCTGTCTGTTAGTATAGACACACTTCAGGTTATAACAGTTAAATACATGTAATAAAAATACAGTATTTGGTTGAACACACTCATACATGAAATCAACAAAAACAATTGCTTACCGAGCTCAACTTCTTCAGGGTTACTTGCAGAGGCAATGGTTGAGGCCACTGGTCTTCCAGATCAGTCTAGAGCAGGGGTTCCCAAACTTTTCCATGCCAAGGCCCCCCAAATACCAATAGCTTCTGGCCAAGGCCCCCCTTCTGCAGGATGTGTTATTGAACCCATCGACACTACTACAGCAAATGTAGAAATAAATAAAACCTCTAGGTGAACATCAGATTATGTGATGGTGTTTGATACCAGCCTATCAGAAAGATTATAGAGATGCACCTATTACAATTTTTCATTGAGTTTGACCTGCCGATACAGATTTTAGCCGATCTGATTTCCTTTTTTCTAACCACTTTACAACACACACAAATATTTCTCTCTCTCTCTCTCTCTCTCTGCATGATACTGCATATACAGGGCTGCCAACTTTTGAGTTCAGCTTAGAGTGAGATTTTGGGGGGCGGGGCTTGGGTTATGGGGAGGGGCTTATTGAGGGGCGTGGCTTGGTGTGGGGAAAAATACAAACACAAAATCCTTGCATTAGCAGAAGTGTAATAAGTATATATTGATTGTCAAAGTATTTGGTATCTGTACAGAATTTCTTGGGAGATTTACATTACATTTAATTTTACATTTAACATTTTAATTGACATTCTGTTCTTAGAAAACAATAATTAACATTAACTACTAGGCATGTCCAGATATTTGTCATCTGGATATGCTTTTGTACTGTTTTTATGATAAAGTTATGTAAAATAACTGCTCAGTGCTGCAAAACAAACAACTCTGCTATTGCTAACTTAATTCTATATAACAGGCATTTAGTTACCAGCCTAAACTGGATGGAGACAAGGAGCGCCCTGTAACTCACTGACCTGCCTGCGTTCACAATTCACACGGTGCAGATGTGAGGGAGAACGGCTGACTACACAGTTTATGGGAATAAATTGTGTATTTCCCTCACAATTGTCACAAAAAACTCACACTGTCTGTCTGGTCTCCAGAGCCGGTCCGAGCCTTTTGGGGGCCCTAAGCAGAATTTGATTTGGGGGCCCCCTCCCACTACGCGAAGTCCCCTGTGCTTGACGATTATTGACACAAATGTCATGCAATAATGATACATTATGAATGAATACAGTAAGGTTATGTATTAATACAAAATAAATAGGCCTACTTAATAAAAAATAGATGCCTACTTAAATAAAAAAGTTTTAACTTTTACTTTACTCTTTTACTAACTCTTTAAAACTTCTTCAAATAAACTGTCTCAAAACATATTAAATAAATTATTTGCTAAAATAATGACAAAACTGAGAAATCAGAAATATAATAAGAGCAAGGGTTCAACAATACCAATTATTGTTGAAAACTGTAAAAAATATTATTTCTCAACTGTTTCAATACAGTCTAACTGTCCACTGGGTTGTGTTGCGAAAGACACGCAAGCTCGCTTAATCACCTCTCTGCCGTCGTGTGCGCGTGCGCGGTTAGGAGCGCGCCGTTAGGAGCTCAACACATCTGTCTCGCATGCAGGCTCGCTCGCTATAGATTACAGGATATTTTAACTAATTTGCGGTAAAACTAGTCGATCACGAATGGCTCAACTGGTAGATCTATAGATAAACTTATCTTTCAGGCATTTGACCGACCGGGTTGACACTTCAGCGTGAGAAATCGGGGGTGTGGCGTGAGAGCGTGAGAATTGGCTCAATTGCGTGAGTCTCACGGTGAATGCGTGAGAGTTGGCAGCCCTGCATATATATATATATATATATATATATATATATATATATATATATATATATATATATATAACATCATATAGTTTTACCTAAACTGAATAATTAAGACAAGTTTAAGTTTAAATGGGTAAATTTTCTATAAATATTTTTGAGTCTTCATTTTCTTTTCTGACATAGCCTACTCCAGTTCTTGTTAAAACACACTAGACATGCAAATTATGTGCATTTTAGGCACTTTTTGTGTGAAATCATATTTATTTTGTCCATCAAAAGTGTGCTTTCACTTTAATTGAGTGTGAGCTGCGCAGCAAAAATAGATTGTGCCGAAACCCGCTTCACTGCTGCTTACGCTCCTGCTTTGCGCTCCTGCTCGCGCTGTGAATGAAGCTCGCGCATTGATAACATGTACGCCGAAAAAATACGCGCCTCTCGCGCTTGAGATCTGAAACGGCCGTAATTCACGAGGTTTCCTACATGTGCGTTCCGTGTGCATGTGGGATGCTGATGTTGCGCGATGTTAATCATGCGGCGCCCGAGTGCATTAGACCGGCATAAAATCAGCATGTCAGACTGATCGGCCGGTCGACAATCACATGAAAATCGTCCAATTCTGGTCACCAGCCAATCAATCGGTGCATCTCTAAAAGATTAGCATTACAAGTATAATGTTCAGATAGGCTATGCACAAATTATTATAATGCTATTTCATTACAATACTCATAATAATATAAATATTTTTACTTTTTTTTTTTTTTAACTTTTTTTTTTTTACTTTTCTTCCAAATTGCTGCGGCCCCCAGTTTGAAAACCCCTGGTCTAGAGTAAAGTAAACGGAAAAGAATATTTGATTTACACAATACTTAGTGAAAATTCAAAGGATCTAAAACATAAAAAAAAAAAACACACCTGTCTTTGGTTTGCGCTTCTCATAGACCAAGAATCCTTCTTGGCCTCTTTTTTTCCACGTAAGTTTTGGATCAATCTGCTTTCTTTTTAGTTTTTTAGGTGATGTTTTGACTGCCTCCTCACTCTGTATTACTCAAACATAAGAGGTAGAACAATGACTTCGAAATATTTTATTTCTTAAAAATATATACATTTTTAAGAGGTAGAAAAATAACAAATCCAATGATTCATTTTCTTTTCACACATTAGTGAAATACTGCTTGATGCAGAATGCGTGCTACATACTTAATTTTATAAAAAATACCTGTATCTCCTCCAAATCAGCCATTATTTCCTCAAGATCACGGTGTAATTCCTCCTCCATATTTTTTTTTTTACAAACAATACATTTATAAGAAAATGCAGTAACAATCTGAAACCAAATCAACACAGGATATTTTAGCAAGGGAACTGTAACCATATTGCTATATAAACCTTAGAAACTCCCGACAAAATAGGCTCACAAAGCCAAGAGCAACAATTTAGAGCTTGTTGCGCTTGGCTTGCGTTGCTTGGAAAGCGGAAACATCTAACTACATTAAAGCTGCTACATTAAAATGCATGTACAATGCATAAATAAATGTAGTAATACGCATAAATAAATGTAGTAATACGCACTCATATGCAATCATGGCTATGGCACAAGTTGGTGCTACATGGAAAGACTAACCTAATGTTCCTTGATAGGTTAAAAAAAACATCACTCTTCTACCTCTAATGGGCTCCTTGCTTATAGCAACCTGACGTCATATCCGCAACGGGTAAATACGGCCCGCTCTCTTCCTGTTTGGCGAAATATGGCGGCGGCGTAAACAGCGGAAAATGAGTTTTTTTCCAGAGGCAACAAAGAAAATATCATGAACATTGTTGTGTTCCCACATGCACGTCATCATCTAAATTCAACGGCGTTTTAAGTTACCACGGATTTCCCAGCGATGTTGAACTCAGAAAGCGGTGGCTGGTGAATATTCGTCGTGATGAGTTCATTGTCACAGGACACAGCAAAGTCTGTAGTTTACACTTCACACCGGAGGAGATCATTCAGCCGAAAACACAGGAGGGGAAAAGGCAACTAAAGAAAGGAGCTGTCCCGGTATTGTTCCAGTGGAATGATTACTCCATCCCATCACCAAGACTGAGCGTTTGGGACAGAGTAAGCAAACTTCAGCCTGAGCTGGCATCAGCAGAAGATGGGCAACATATGGACTGCACTCCTGCTGCTGATCATGACTATTCATCTGTCCCAGAACCCGCTTTCATGGACTCGGCAATCGACGAAAACACGTGGGGGGCCAAAGCTGCTGAAAACCATTGGCTGTCCGAGGTGTCTTGGAGTTGCAGCTGGTACAGCTTTGGATGTGGTTGGTGGTGTCTGTGAGTAAAGAGGACCACCAGAACCGGTTGCGGAGCAGGTGAACGGTGGTGGTGATACCAGGATGACCGGAACTGGGCATCGTGTGAACCTGATCTATGAGGCGAGTACGTAGGGAAGCAGGCACATATAGGCGATCAGGAGGGCAGGAACCGTTGTAACTGCTTGATGGTCTGAGGAACTGGCCAACTCAGGACTGCCTGAACCTTCTTTTCGTCCATCGCCACACCCTCTGAACTGATTACGTAACCCAGGAAAGACGTACTCATGCGGTGGAATTCACATTTCTCAAATTTGGCAAAGAGCTGGTAGTCGAGAAGTCGTTGAAGAACTGATCTGACGTGCTTCACGTGCTCCTCCATGGTTGAGGAGTAGATCAAAATGTCGTCGATGTAGACGATCACCCATTTCTCCAGCATATCACGAAAGACGTCGTTCATGAACGATTGGAAGACCGAAGGACTGTTGGACAGACCGAACGGCATGACGAGGTACTCATAGTGCCCACTAGTGGTGGAGAAGGCCGTCTTCCACTCGTCTCCTTTGCGAATTCAAACCAGGTTGTAGGCATTACGGAGATCCATCTTGGTATAATACTTGGCCTGGCGAAGCTGTTCGAGAGCGGCTGGTACCAACGGCAGTGGATACCTGAACTTGACTGTAACTTCATTCAACCCACGGTAGTCGATACATGGACGCAGAGTGCCATCCTTCTTAACGAAGAAGAATCCGGCTGCGGCGGGCGAGGTCGAAGGCTGAATGAACCCCTTGGCTAATTCTTCCTCGATGTACTCCCTCATGGCTTCGGACTCAGGCTGTGACGGGGAAAGACTCTGCCCTTAGGTGGTGTGGCGCCGGGTAACAGCTCGATAGTGCAATCACTTGAACGGTGCTCAGGAAGTTGTGCAGCCCGGTGTTTGCTGAAGACGTCGGCCAGATCGGAGTATTCGGCGGGCAGGTTAGGATCACTGAACCCGGTCGTGGAAGCCTGGAGGGAGTGGTTTGGAGTACACTTGACCTTGGACAGGCATGTTCTGTGACAAGAGAGTTCCCATTGGACGATCTGGTTCTCGCGCCAGGAGATTTGGGGATTGTGTGTACGTTGCCATGTAAGGCCCAGGACTATGTGGTACTTGGAGCCCCGGATAACATAAAACCTGATAGACTCAGAGTGAAGTGTTCCCATGTGTAAGGTTACCTCTTCGGTGAGTCTGAGGATCCTCCCCTCTCCTAAGGGCCGACCGTCTAGCGCCTCCACTGTTAAGGGAAAATCACAGGGATTAGTTTGAAGTTTGTGCTGAACTATGAACTTGTGAGACATGAAATTTCCTGCAGCTCCTGAATCTAGCAATGCTGTAGTGTCAATCTTCCTGCCATGGAGAGAGAGACGAACAGATAGAATGAAACCGGGCCACTGGTTGTCTGAAACACCCGTTGCACTCACCGGTTGAACCTGGGAAGGTGGGCGAACTGGGCAAGCGAGTCTTCGATGACCAGACTGACCGCAGTAGAGGCAAAGGTGCTGCTGCATGCGTCGCTCACGTTCCTCGGGAGTAAGACTAGTGAAACCCAGCTGCATGGGCTCTGATCCAAGCATGTCGTCAGAACGTGCACGATAGGAGGCTCGAGGAGTACGACGAGAGCAAATCAGGTTGTCGATCTCGATAGCCAGGTTGATGTATTCGTTTAACGACCTCCCCTCGTCGCGGCACGCCAATTCAGATTGTAGTTCGTTGGTAAGGCCCTTTCTGAACAAAGTCTTTAGAGTGTCCTCAACCCAATTGGTCTGTGCAGCGAGGGTACGAAACGTGAGGGCATAATCAGCGGTGGTTCTTCTCCCCTGTGTGTGACTGAGGAGGCGTTCCCCAGCATCACCCTGTTCTGCGGGGTGTTCAAAAGCGCAGCGGAATTCATGGGTGAATGACGCGAACGTGGTAAAGGGGAATCCCTCCGGCCTCCAGATGGCGGTCACCCATTCCAGCGCCATCATGGTGAGAAGTGAACACACAAAGGCTATTTTCCCGGCATCTGTGGGATGTAGTGTGGGCTGTTGGTCAAAGTAGAGGCGGCATTGGAGTAGGAAACCCTTGCATCTCGCTGACGCACCGTCGAATTTCTCTGGAAGAGCGAGACGAGGATTGACAGTAGCACTCGCAGTCGACGGGGAAGCCCCTGAGGGCTGATCGGTGGTGGCGTTGGTCGCTGATACTTGCAGTCCTCGGATGGCGTTCACGAGCTCATCAGTGAGCGTTGTAAGGTGCTCCAACTGATGTTTGTGCTGTACTAGTGCGGCAGCCTGTGCAGTTACTTCAGTGGTCAACTGTGAGACCGCTGCTGGACTTGGGTTTGGCGAAGTATTCTGTAAGGATTGCTCAGAGTCGGTAAGATCCATTTGCAGCTTTTATTTGATATAAGTAGACAATAGTAGAAGGGCTAGGCAGAGAGTACTCAGATACACAGGCGTTGAAGTCCAGGCCAGGCTGAGATTCGTCGAAGCACGGTAAACAGTCCAGGGTCAAGGAAGCCAGAGAATAATCGAAAGCCAGGAAACAGTCCACGGTCTAGGTAGCCAGAGAATGATCGTAGATAACAGCAAACAGTCCGAGATCTGAACCAGTAGGAGAAAACACAAGGTAAGCCAGGGCTAAACAATACTTCGCACTGAATGAGGGTTGAGAGCTGGTTAAATACACAAGCAAATGGGATACAGGTGTGAGAGCAATGAGTGGAAACAGGTGTGTGTGTAGGTCCAGATGAACTGCATGATGGGAGATGTAGTGTTTATACTCAGGAGACGGCTCTCTACGTGGGTTTGAAGGAGGTGATGCAGGAAACCTCTGCGTTACACCTAGACCTGCCAACAAATGCTTATTGTTAGAAGAAAACAAAACAATCCTTAGACCTATAGACCATTACTGAACTCAATCACACCGGCTCCCTCAGAATTAACTGGCCTGCCAATCTCCTGCGGCTGCTTCTCTTTCTCTCTGTTAAAATATCTTCAAATATCCATCTCATCTGCTCAATGAATTGAAGGATACAACGGTAATAGCATTAACAGGGACACTATGACATTTAGTTTTCAGTGACAACAACATTCTATGGGGATTGATACTGGTTTAGAATATGCCTATAATAGAGATAGGTTATATTATTGGCAAAGAATAAAGAGTTGTGACTAGCTTGCTAAGGTAATTTTTTTTTGTATTTTGCTTGTTCACTCTAGCTAGATTACAGTTTTCCATAGCAAACCAAAATATCCTGTATCCCCTTTCCTTTACCTCAAGAAAACGTAGCTAAATGTAGTGATGTATGTCTCGAGACCACTTTTACGTGGTCTCGGTCTTGTCACGGCCTTGACGGTCTTTGGTCTTGGTCTTGTCTTGGTCTCGGACCTCTCGGTCTTGTCTAGGTCTCGCTGTCTCAGACCGACATAGTGGTCGGGGGATTTAGCAATACAATACTACAATATCCACGACGATATCCGCAACGGATTGAAGCGTGCATCCGAGTGAAGACAGTGCGGTGTGCGCGAGCCACACGAGAAAACACCGTATATCCGCGCCACTGATCGCAGCGGCAACGAGCACTTTGATCACTTGATTTAAAAAATACATATCATGTACAGTTTTTGATGTATTAATATTTAGTAAAACACATATCAGTGACATGATGGGTTTCAGGAAATTTTGGGTAACTGCACAACTGACTTTTAAGAACTTTATTACCTTTTGATTTACTTCTTTGGGAATGAGACATTTGTACCAGTCGCACTGAGACATTTCAAATAGTACGAAACATGTATCCAACTCGATATTCATTCATATTAAATCATTTTGATTCTTGTGTGAGTTTGGGTGATCTCTGCCAGAGTCAAGAATTGGGGGGAGAAATGTAGATTAGGATGAGGGCACGGGGGGGAGTCAAATGGTAATTTCCTTTGTTCTCAGAGGATAACCCGCTCTTCCAGTTTTTCCAGTCTTACACAAGGCTTACCTCTCTGGGCCATATTCAACCTACAACATAAACAGAGAGAAACTTTCACAAGACAGATTTGTGAATGGGCCCTCTCTCTAAAAAGCCCAAAACCAAATTTTGGATTGTCCAACAAAGACATAGAGCATGGAAGTAATAAAACAAACTTACCACAGAAGTCCTTGCAATCCTCTGAAAATTGATACTGTAAAGGGAGACAAAAAAGTTAGGTAAAGAGATATTAATGTTAGGGCAGGCAGGCAGACAGATAGATAAACAGACAGCTGAGCAGGCAGTGCAGTTTTTTTTTTTTTTCAAGTTCAGTGTTGAGGACAGCAATAAATGTGACACACACAGACACAACAGTCTATATTTACTTCCAATAGACTGCCAGTGTTCGTCTTTTGCATGAATGTAATAAGCTTCCTCGTGTGGGATCAAATCCATCCAAGCTTTTTTCAAACCCACAGAACTTTATTTGACATTATAGTCAAAATCCCAAGGTTTCCAAACAGCCATAAAATATGTGTAACCCAGACTCAAATTAGCATATTTGCAGTCTTCGCTCAAGTTAATTTGTCCAAAATATTTAACAATTAAATCATTATAATTACATATTTAACTAAATATGTATGTGACTGAACAGTTAATAGAATAAAACTTCGTGACAATGTAATAGTTTATTATAATATGTAAATTATACATTTTATTATTCATATAAGTGATATGTAAATTATTGCAGCAAATCGCAACGAATAAGAAATGTGTATAGCACTGCAGATGTTAGGCATCCAATCAGGAAAAAAAACAAGAGCAGCGCTGACTCCGCCCCTCTAAGAGCAACGCAGATCGGAAAAAGGGAGAAACAATACAGAGAGGAGAAAATAGTGATTAAGAGAATTAATGGTGAAATACCTGAAAGAAAACGTCTCAGGTTACGAATGTAACCTCTGTTCCCTGAGAACAGGGAACGAGACAATACGTCATCGACGTTATGGGGAACGCCTCAGGCGTGACAGGTGTCTGAAATCACTATCAAATCACGTCAATCACATTGACCGGCGACAGCCCGTGAATCATTAACGTGAATGATTAACGTGCGACCTGGAAGTATATAAGGGCGCCTGCAAACATGACAAATCACCTTATCGTCTGAAGGGACTGTACGGTAGGCAGGCCCCGAGGCATGGCAGGGAGACGTATTGTCTCGTTCCCTGTTCTCAGGGAACAGAGGTTACATTCGTAACCTGAGACGTTCCCTTTCGAAGGGAACTCAACAATACGTCATCGACGTTATGGGGAACGAAATACCCACTCCGCCATGCTGAGGGGAGTGCATGCCCAAAGGCAGTGACAACTGTCAGAACCAGCAATTTCAAATGAAACGCTAGAACCACTCACCGTCAGGTCACACTAGGCTGTCAGTGACAGCATTCCCTACGGTCATAGCCTAAGCTATAAGCCTCACAGGAAAACCTCCATAAACATGGTTAAATAAAAAGGCCTACCTGGGCCTGCTCAAAGGCCTAGGACCACAACTTCAATTAGAAGGGGTCCCTTCTAGGGAATGTGGCTAGGGAACCCGAAGGAACCCCAGCCAGTCACTATTCAGGGGAACGTACTCACCCCGAAGTGCCACCAGGACGGCCTGACCTGGCGTCAGAGCACAGACACTTAGCCACTTCCTGTCTGTCTGAAGACAGAGCCTCTGGACACTTGCCTTAAGTAAGGCATCCAACCCGAGGGACTGCGAAGCTGGCAGTGAACCACTCGGCCCGGATCTCAGAGACGGGATATCTCGGAGAGTATGACTCAGCAAGTGCTTTCCAACCCTTACCAGCGAGGGGAGTTTCTCTACTCGATCCATGGATCTACCCAGTGCTTGTGTTACAAACACTGAGGAGGCCTGTGAAGGCCTAAGGGCTGATCTAACTGGGAGGCCTCACGAGAGGCCTACGACCGTCTGACCAGACTCAGGAGTCCGCGTGCTCACAGTGACCCTCAATGAGGGGTGCATATGGTCCCCCTGGTAGGCAAAACCAGGCTGTAGGCAGGAAAGAGGTTCCGAGAGGGAACCAGTAGCAGAGAATGAACACTTTAGTCGAGCCAGGGCGCAAGCTCGCCTTCAGCAGCTGCCTGATAAGGCCAGCTGAAATGATAGCAAGAGGCCGCTAGCTTCCTGAACCCTCCTACAACCTGATAACCACAGTATGTGGGGACCCTCAGGGAGGCCTGGTGAGGCCTACTACCTGACCGTACTCACTCAGGGAGGCCTGGGGGAGCCTACTACCTGATAACCACAACCTGTGGAAACTCACCGTCAGAGAGGGCTGGTGAGGCCTACTACCTGACCGTTCTCATTCAAGGAGGCCTGGAGGAGCCTACTACCTGATAATCACAGCATGTGGGAACTCACCCTCAGGGAGGCCTGGTGAGGCCTACTACCTGACAGCCATAATATCTGGGAGCATTTTCTGCTACCCGATAGAAAGTCAGGCTAGCTGTTCAGTTATCTGACCTTGGGCTTGTCTCCAGGGAGGCCTGGTGAGGCCTACTACCTGATAACCATCTCAAATGGGAATTCACCTTCAGGGAGGCCGGGTGAGGCCTACTACCTGATAGCCAATGTAGGTGAGGATTCGCCTTCAGGGAGGCCTGGTGAGGCCTACTACCTGATAACCATCTTAAATGGGAAATCACCTTCAGGGAGGTCTGAGTGGCCTACTACCTGATAGCAACTGGTAGCTGAGTTCGGGTGACAGTTCCAAGGCGGCCTGTTAAGGCCAACCAGCTGGGGACTCGCCTATCAGGGAGGCCCGGTTGGGCCTACCAGCTAATAGCAAGTCAATTCCTACAAAGGAACACTGTTGGGAACCATACTACACCAACGTAACTATTGGGCCCACCCACAGGAGGCCTAGTACGGCTAGCTACCTGCAGCAGCTATAAAGTAAGTCCCACAACGTCGGGACTCACCTCCGAGGAGGCCTGTTTAAGGCCTACTACCCACCGGTGAGTCAACTGCCCGAACCACCAAGGCCAACTATTTATCTCGAGAAGTGGCCTACAGCGCCCTATTGGGGGCTGCCCATACAAGGAGGCCTGCTGAGGCCTACTACCTGATGGCGCAGCCTTCGTTGGCAGATAAGCTGTTTACACAGCGCCTACAGCATCCTGGTGCCTAATCACATTGCCCACGGCAGTGTACTCAGCAAGAGAGCTCAGCAAGAGAGCTTAAAAACAAGGGGAGTACAACATACGAAAATCTGCCTCAACGGAGGCCCCAGCTAGTCAGGGGCCTACCATCTATGCATGGGCGTCAGCTCAGGGCAATGCTCTGGCTACAGGGGAGCATACTTCGACCAAAGAAGAAGTGAAGGCTTACCTCATACTCGACCCGAGCCATAGTGGTGCGAGGTAGGATAAACAGAACTGGGAGTGAAGTACTCAGACCTACCCTGAATCACAGGGGAATACTCACACCTCACCCTGAGATTACCAGGGGGCGGGCCTTCCAGCGGCTCTAGGGGTGACAGAAATGTATCTGTGCCCAACCTAGGGGAGTGGGGCTTGAATGAAAGCCACCCATCTACACCCAGGCGCTCGAGCAGTAACTCAGCGAGGTAAGTGAAGCCCATACTGGCGGCCTAAATCCGTAGGCCAGTTCTGCACGGTAGGGTCGGGCAGGAGACTCAGTCTTCTTCGTGAAGCGAAAGACGGCCTAACCCTGCTCAAAAAGGACTTATATCTTCTTTTTTTTTTTTTTTTACCACGGAGGCCTAACTGAGGCCTACCGCATCCTTATAAACCATCCTCTGCACCACGCTGCATTACTCTAGTCACCCCGGAATGCAGAGAAGGGGGCGGGCCTTGGCCTAACGACTCCCATGGGAGGAGGCTGATTATACAGGGATGTCAAAAACCTACATTCACAAAGTGAAGGGTCAGAGGAAGAAATGCTAATTTTAGCAGAACGCCTCTAATATCCCTGGCACAGCCTAAGCCAGCTACAGAGGCGGCCCTGGTGAGGGCCAACCTGTAAGCATAGATCTATCTGAGGGCTCAGAGGAGCCACAGCTTAATAAGGAATAAAATCTGTATTATTCGATACAAAAGGCTGCAGAATCGCTCAGCCTAATGAAACCCAAACAGAGCTCAAAGGGCGAAATACTCAGGAAAGTCAAACGGTCCCGTGGGCCGGACTTAAGATCTATCTGAAGCTCTAGCATCAGTCAACACTCTAAACAAAAAAATTTTAAGAGAGAGACCAACTACTCTACCTTGAGGTGGCTAACAGCCCGAAGGCTAACATAGTTATCGTTCTGGCCACCTACCGGGGAACTTCAGGGCCCTGATAATCCAATAAAGTTCTCTTACCTTATTACCTTGACATGGCACCATAACTCTATACAGGGAACGAGGTCTGTAAAGAGAAATATGTTATTTTTTAATCACAAAAAATACTCTTTGAGAAGACCAGCAGCTCACCTGCGGCGTGCAAGGCGAAGATTCGCCAGACAGTTCTTTATGAACCTGGGAACCGCCACTTTCCATGCCTGAAAGGAGCGTTTCCACCAACCAGGCCCAGGTGGGCCATCAGAACAAAGTTCTCATCATAGGCCCATCCCCAGGCCTGATGTAATGAACGCCTGGGGGTCAGAAGAGAGAGGGCAGATTTCGTGACCCTCCGGGTAGGTTATCCACTACCGACGCTGTGAGCGTTTGTTCTGGATAACCTCCCTCAAATCTCTTCTGTTGCGGGAGTCACGCCTCCTCTGCGACCTGCTCCTCGAGGGAGGGGGCGCACGAGAGGCGACACTGGCTCGCTGGCCCTGCCTACGGTCCTCAGACCGTGAAGGGCCAGGCTCTCCCGCCTGCCTGGGTGCGGATGCGGATCTCAGCGGTATACATGTCCTAAATGCTGCTGAGCGCGCCTTCGCCTCCCTGAACTTCCCCACCACCTCTTCTACAGAGGTGCCAAAGAGTTCGGAAGGCGAAACGAGGAGAAAGGTTTTTTCTTTCTCCCCGATGTCAGCTAGGTTTAACCACAGATGCCTCTCCATGGCCACCATCACCGCCATCGACCGACCGATCGCGGCAGCGGTTTGCTTGGTAGCCCGGAGAGCCAGATCTGTGGTGCGGCGCAGCTCAGCCACCGCCTCAGGGGACATCCCTGCCCCCTGGTCGAGATCCCCCAGCAGGTCGGCCTGGTACGCCTGCAACACTGCCATGGTATGGAGTGCAGCACCGGCCTGACCTGCTGCCGTGTATGCTCTGCCATTCAAACGAGCCGATGTTTTCAGCGGCTTGGATGGCAGGGTTGGAGCTTTCAGTGTCGCTGCCCGCCCAGACACGAGATAGTTCGTAAACGTCTCGTCAATGGGCGGCATTGACACGTACCCATGCTCTCCGATCCCCTCAACATCAGCGAAACTGGCCCGCTGATGTTGGTGAATACGGGCAGAGTATGGGTTCTTCCATGCCTTCTCGATCTCCATGTGCAGATCAGGAAGGAATGGAAGGCTCACCCGAGCTGGTGGTGTACGGCCGGGGAGAAACCGATCATCGAGCCTTCCGCGAGCGGTCCCTCCTCTAGCCCGCTGCCAAGGCAACCGCAGCCTGCCAGCAGCGCGCTCCATAACCTCCACCAGCTCAGCATACACGGGGCAGGATGGCTGAGGAGGTTCAAGATCTTCCTGATCATAAAACTCCCCAAGCATCTCCTGCGCGTCCGGAAGAGCCGCAACTGCAGGTACAGTCGGTGAGTAATCTTCCCCATCATCAACCTGCAGTTCGCTCTCGTCAGCCGTCGAATCATCTGAGAGGTTTACAGACCTCTCAAGGCGATCGACGAGCTCCATCTGAGAACCCCACGATGAAAGTCGCTGCTCTGCCTCAGCACGAGCGGGACCTGCACCACGAGGAACAGATGCTGAGCCCCCTTCACTCGAGAAGAGGGCCAGACGAGAGCGGAGCATTTTAAGAGAAAAATGCTCGCAGTTCGCACAGAGAGTTCCCTCGAGAACCTCCCGTGCGTGCTCTTCTCCCAAACAAAAAACGCACAGCTCGTGTGTGTCAGCCGGTGTCAGAAACCTCGGACACGGGTCGGCACACTTACGAAAACAATCCGCCTTTGCTGTGCGTTTCATTTCTCTTACCTTTTTCTGACGTAAGTTTGAATAGCGTTTCATACAAACAGTCCCTGAAGACGTTGAGATGATTTGTCATGTTTGCAGGCGCCCTTATATACTTCCAGGTCGCACGTTAATCATTCACGTTAATGATTCACGGGCTGTCGCCGGTCAATGTGATTGACGTGATTTGATAGTGATTTCAGACACCTGTCACGCCTGAGGCGTTCCCCATAACGTCGATGACGTATTGTTGAGTTCCCTTCGAAAGGGAACCTAGAATTTCATTGGGAATCGATTTGTTTAGATACTTGCCTGAGTAGAGTTCCTGTTGATCCCATGGATGTTAGGCCAAGCTAACACTAACGAAACTAACGTGGTTCATCTGGTGAAACCTGGAAAGAGAGACAAACGAACAAAGAGAAAAACAGTTAATTTACAGAGGAATCGGCCAGATTTTGCATGTATGTGTTTTGAAGTTGGATTTTCGTACTGTGGACGGCGTTCTCTGGTGTGGATGCATCGAGTCGCGTGAAAGAAATAGATGGCGAGCCTCCCGTAAACCGAACTTGGATCTACTTTTCTCATCTTTCCCTGGATTTGTGTCATTCCTGCAGTTCGACCATCTGTAGGAGTTCTTCTTTTTCTTTTTTTTTACTTTATGGATTGAGGTATCTTTTATTTTATTTTGGAACTGACATTTTCTGAGAACTAAAGGGGAAATTTCATTTTTTTTTGTGTGTTTGGACTGAGAATTTTGAACTGGAAAAATTGTTAGGTCTGATAAGAGATCTATATCCCCTACATATTTTCTTTCATCATTACTGTGGGTAACAAAACGGAATTTGTAAATTTATTTTGTTGGTGAATATTTTGTTGAGAAATTGTCATTTAATTTTGATTGTGGAAAGGTTGTTTCACAAAAAATTACACTGAAATTAGGGAACGAAAGAGATACATCTAATTTAGTAAATAACTAATAAATCTGCCAATTAGGTGTAACTAAATTAGGTCAAAAGGCAATAAAATAAATTCTAAATTACAAGGAAATTCAAAACAGAATATCAACTAGCTAAAAAAGGGAAAAGAAAGGAACTATACGTTTGTTGTCTTTGGTTGATATTTTCTTGCATTTAATTTGGGTAATTGTTTTCATCTGTAACTAAGGTCAATTCACAATTGAATTGTGTACAATTTATTTTCTTTTAAAACATTGTTGATTCAAATCCATTATTTTTGTTGATATAAAGTAAAATTGTGTGTGTGCACCTTTGTCTCCTTCGACTCCTGTGTCTTCTGATCGGCCCAGTGATCTGGTTTATCACAAATTTTGCAAAGCAGGTGTTACATACGTCTTGGGTTTGAATATTTCCCTCAAGTCAATATGAGTAAGGTTAGGCCTATGATATAGCTTCAGTGAAGCGTTAACGAGCATACACAATATTATGCAACAAGCCGCCTTACTGTCTCACAGTGTGGAAAAAGTCATTTTAACAGGCTAACTCTGCGTTTAACTAGAAACTAAATTTCCCCATTAGCTTCAGACTGTCAGGGGTCTGTCACTTCTGTCTAGTCTATTTCTTGGTTTTGTGACAGAGCCCTGACACTCATGTTTTGTCTTGTAGTGTGTTGCACACAGCTTGTGCTTTCATGTCGTCATGTTTTGTCTTGTGCTGTGTATGAGTGTTTCATTAGCTGCGTGTTCATGTCTTGTTTTGTTTGAGCACATGGCTGGTGCTTTGTTTTACTGGCCATGTGCTTTTAGTCATGTTTGGTCTGTGAGAACATGGCTTGTCATGTACGTTTCCTTGTGGCATATGCTGTCCCGTCAAATGTACCCCTTGTGTCCTGCCTAGATCCTGTTACCAAGTCCAAGTCAAGTCTTTTGTTTCCCCTACGGGGTAGTTTTGTTTGTATTTTGTTTTATTTTTATTAATAAAAAGCACTTGTTTCCTGCACTCGAGTCCTCGCCTAATCTCACCAACCCCAAACCCTGACACACACGTAAAAACATGCTTATTAGCAACGTTAATGCTCACATAAAGCATGTAACGTAACGATAGGCTAATAACGTAATAGGGCCTATATATAACATTTACAAACAAATCGCAATACGGTTATCTCATGTCAACACTCATGTCACGCAACATTAAAACACATTTTATGTATTGTTTTCCCTTATTGACTAATTAATTACCGTTTAAATGCTCGGTTTTATCATTTTAATGGTCTTACCTGAAAATATCAAGCGCAAAATATCGCAACAACCACATGACTACATAAAATGTGCTTTGTTTAATAGTCACTTTTGTCATACAAATTACTATTTTAGACCTTACTGCTCAGCTGAGTGTTTAGCTTTTTCAAAAAAGCCGGCCCTAGACCTTTGGGGGCCCTAAGCAAAATTTGGTTGGAGGCCCCTTTGACCGTTTTAAGGCCTAAAGAAAAGCAATGACTACCTTATAACTATACCATACTATATATATATTATGTATATACTATGTTTGATGTCTAACAGGAAAATTATGATACCACTGAGCTGAATGGCAGTGCAAGACACACACTGATTAACTTGCTGAATAAAAAGACAGATAAAGTGATTATCACTGAACAAAGATACATTTTTATTGACACCAGAGTTTAAGAGTCACAAACTACAGCACATATATATATATATAAAAATTTTTAATTAAATAGAGCAAATAGAATAACATTTAAATATAATATTATATAAAATAATAAATAGATTTTTCAAATAAACAAAATTAACAATAACATCTAAAACACCACAAAGAAGATCAATAGTAACAATATTAAGAATAAGGTAACATTTCAATATAACTATTAAAATCCAATCCAAATAAAGAAAATAATTATACATAAAGTTAGACTTAATTTTTAAAATGCAGAAGGTTATCATTTTACAGCCCCTTTATACTCACCAACAGCTGGAGCTTTGCTTACTGGCAGCATATACTTTAATAGTGCTCCTAAGGGGACATACGGAGTAAACTAATGTTAGCCCTTTAGTGTAGAATCCAAACTGGGTTTATATTGTTCTGTTAAATGCTTTAACAGTAACACCACAGCAAATTGTATAGGCCTAATACTAAACCAATTTTATGCAGCATGTTATTAGCATGTAAGTTAAACAACTGTAGAAAATTAATACAAGCACGATTTAGGCTAATGTTAAAATAAGACTTTTAGTGCAGATTATCCATATTACAGAAATCGGAAAATTAAGCCTACAGGCTTACGTACCTTTATCTTCTTGCTTCTTCTCTTCTTCCAGGCTCTTTTTTGTCGTTTTTCTTGGCCAGAAAGATATTTTCGTTTATTGTCAGACATCGTCAATTCGTCGGAGTCGCTAACTGACTGACCAAGTGACAACGAGTGACATCATAGGGGCAGTCGGGATCAAGACGCGCGCGCGCGCCTTCGCGGGGAGCTCCCGGTTGATTTGCCATAATACAGAACTAAATAAATAACAACTCTGTGCTTATCATGATGCCTGATAAAGAGCGCTGTAGGTCCATTTCTTTTTATTTATTTATTTTATGTTACTTTTGTTGTGCGATTTTTCCCCCCCACTAGCTAGCAGTGATTCTAGGGGGCCCTCTGCCGGCCACGGGGCCCTTTGCAATTGCAACGGACGCTTAGTTGCTCGGCCGGCTCTGAATTTAATAGACCACATTGGGGAACCTGGTGTCAATATTGGGATGTAAATGCAAATATTAAAATAGAAAAAGGAAAAGTAGAAATCCAAAAATGGTACAGAATAGACTACAGTCAAGAATATGAGTGCTTTAATAAGTCTACAGGAACTCATAATTTAGGAGTGTTAGAAATTTAATTTCTTTGTCTCAGCCATTGTCCAGCTCAACAGCCACATTGGCCAAATACTTTTCTATGTACATAAAGTCCAACATCTGGTATTCATTAATGGAGGATGTAGACTTCTCCCTCCTCCCTTCTCTTCTTCTCTCTATGTTATACATTGAGAGTCTTTCTGGACCTACAGATCTGTGTGGAGATTTGATCGGATACTGACCATTTATAGAATTGTTATACAATGTTTATCTGATATGAGATGATGTCATTTATGATCTTATTGGTTGAATAACGAGAAACTCCCTATACAGTATAACTATATATTCTGTGTGCTGCTAATTGGAAGCTAAGCTATTTTTCTAGCTTCCCAGTACTGGTCTTTCTTTTCTTTGTTTTATTCATTCATGCCGCTCAATAAAAAGGATGGCGAGAAAAGGCACTTCGTGTTGGAAGATTTTATTTCTAACAAGGAGAATTCGAAGGAAAGTGTGATACTATATGGAACCTAGATAAGACAAATGCGTGGAATTCAAAAATACCGGCAAGAGCCCCAGAACTTCAAGCGCTAGGAACAAGGAAAAGAAAAAAAATCCAGAAGAAGAATGTAAAAACCAAACTATAGCATTACCATCAATAGAGCTGTATGAAGATCAAACAATAATAGTAGCAGATTTCTTTTGGGCTTGTGGAAAAGGACGGCTTCTAGCCTCCTTTGGACTGGTTTGATTTAAACTTTGGAGCGCTGGGAGCATGGTTTTCAAAATTAGGAATGTTTTTAGGTATTGCAATATTAATAGGAGGATTATTGTTCTGTTGTGTACTTCCCATATTAAAATCACTAGTTGTCAAAACCACGGAGCAAATGGAGGTGCTAAAATGTCAAGAAAATGGACAAATAAGTTTAGAGGGCAGCCAAGGTATATTGTCAGGATACAAGTTGGATTTTACAAGCATTGGAAAATGATGCAAGTATCTCAAATGAGGACAAAGAAGACCCTGGGTGTGTGTGTTAGCCTAAGCCCTCCCCAAGGGTGACACTACGATGCGCAGTGTCTGGGTCGAAGAGGATGTCTACACCACAAGATAAACTTTTAATAGTATAATGCATGTTTGATGTATTCTACTTAACTGTGACAACCACAGGCAAGGCTGAACAAAATACATATGTCAGATGGGGAAATGTACAGTGGGTTGAGGGATAGTATGGCTCCTTTGTAATTTGTGTGGGTTTGATTTCGATTGCAGCGAGATCATGCGTGCAGTGTTTGTGTGTAAAGATATTGAGCTTGTGTGATGCATGTTTATAATGGGCACGTGTGTTTGTTGACATTGTTTTATCGGAAGCCTAGCTACTGTGGGTGTGGTATGTAATGGACTACTACAGGTGATCCCCATTGACTGAATAGCTGCCACACCTCCCGATAATCATAATCATAAACTCACAGCTCTATAAAAGGTGACTGAAACTTACCATGGGTGCACTGTCCAAAAGCTGATGGAGGGCGACTCCCCGTTGAGTTCTGGGGGCACTGCGTGATCCGGCGTGTGAGTGCGCCACGGGGAAAGAGTGTCTTTAAGAGCTACGCTAGACTCTATGTTTAAAGATCATTTTAAAGGCCCGTTTGTTAGCTTGATGCACAGGATCATCGAGGCTGCGTGTGATGAGAATAATGATTGTGCGAGGGATACCAAACGTGTGAAAAGTCTCAAAAAAGAAATGGATGTCATAAGAGGGTTGGTTGGATCTTGGACAGATGTGACTCCCATGTTTTTAAACGGGAAAGAACCGATCGGCGTAATCTTCAGAAAAGTTCTGGCTGTGATGCTTGAATTTCGTGAGGAATTCAAAGTCGACGAACTACTCTGTATGTGTACGTTTGTAACAGATCTCTGTGTGTCACTGTTGTCAAAAAATGTAAAAAAAAGATGTTGATGAAATAGTTGAATGTCTGGTCAGTAATGCCCTAGAGCAAAAAATGATTGCATGCCGCGACTTTATATTCTGGCTGGATCACCTGTAAATGTCGTTATTGTTTTACTTTTTTTACTTCACTATGTTGAAATAAAAAAATGACAATTTATTTTATAGTCATGTCTGATCTCATTAAAATTGTAGGCTATTACACAACTTATTCTATAAGAGGTAAAATATTATTATATGAATGAATGAATAGTTTTTTTATTATTGTGTCTTGCATACTACTGTATGCCCAGCCCTAATCGGCATGTAAGACACCAATACCATCAACAAAAGACCAGTTGTCAGACAGTAGGCACAACATACATGAACTTATTTAAATAAACATATATATATATATATATATATATATATATATTATATTAGAAAGTAGCTAGGATGTATTTCATTTTGCGCATGCTTTAAGTTAACTTTTACCAACTATTAAGATGTTAAAGTTCAGTTATAGACATTTAGCGCCTATAGTTGAAATTAAAACGTGATATCAATATCGCATCATTACCGAATTGAGGGTTGTTTAATAGTTATCAAGCACCAGCTGATTAAAATGTTTCTTCAAACAAAGGGACAAAAGTAATTTTCTGATCAATCATCGTACATGGATGCACTGTGTTTTGTTGTAAGCCCAGATTTTGAGGGTCGCTGGTAAAAAGATGTCTTTGTATTTTTAAAAACATAGATAGATCTACATAGATGTTTTACACGAAAAAAATATTTCAGAGATCCTTGTGCGGTAGGCCTATTCTATATTCGCATAAAGGGTTAAAATATAAAATATACATTTAAGAGATATTTAAAAATGGTATAATAATATAATGTGGTTTAAACCATCATTAAAATCTAGCCAATTCATGAGAATACTGTTATATATGAACAAAGAGAAGACCTAGAGTTCACTACAGCTAACTGTAGGAAACAGATATCCGTGGGGTGAAAGTGTAAAGAAGACACCATACAAAACATTACAATCACACCCGGCAATACGATAGTGTTGTTAAAAATTAAACAGTGGTAAACAATTTAAGAACACTAGCACTGTTAAACATGCAGTTCAATAACAATGTTCAATATAAACAAGAATCCAACTCTAATGCGACTGAGCGTGTTTCACATATAACTGCTGATAGTTAGATATAATTTATCTAACAATTGAAATTTACGATATGTTAAAACATTTCGTCTGCTGATGAGGCCAAAACTGCTTATCACATGTTTTCATAAAAAAGAAGAACAACAATTATTAAGACATAAAACACAACGCCTGTTTTCTGGATCAGGCCTAAAAAGACCCCTGCCTAAAACTCTTGTGTCAAAGTATCGGTGTAGACGGATTAAAAAATTAATCATCCCGCCTTTCACGTAAAAATATAGCCGGTAATTCATTAGCTTAACCGTTGTTTAGCCACATACATAAAATAACTGTATCTATGACTGTGCTGTGAAATTGGCAATAGCTAGACGAGTTTGTATAATAGTTTTATAGGTAACAGAAAAACAGCAATACTCATCTTTCATGTCGATGTTTCGTAGACATAGCAGAAATATGAAAATAATAACTAATTTTAGAAATAATATTCTAAAAGAAATATGATTCGTTTAGTCTTAAACACTCTCATGTAGAAGGACCGTAATTCTCTTTATGCTATATTTGTGCATGTTTTTCATAAATTCCTATATGTTTGACCACGCTCGGAGACTATAGTTTTTGCAAACTGTATAAAAACAAAAAGAAGCAAGATGTAAACGGCCTAATTGACTAGTGTATAAAATGTCAATTACAAAACTGATCACAAGTGGCTTTTCTGAATGGCTCATGTTGTATTTACTTTTTAGCAAGTTGATCACTAGAATTTACTTTGTGCAATGCTATCTGCAGGTTTTACCGAACTTTGTTTAACAGCCTCGAGCTTTAATGAATATGCGTCTCTCAGTGCAATAGTCAGGTGTGATTCTGTTGTAATAGTTTAAGTGTAAAACAGCATGCGCTTACTTTAAGCGTTAATACTTACTTATAAGTAACTTAAGTAAGTAATACTTGCAGCATGTTAATACTTTGTGTGATTCCACAACATAGAGGGAAGGTTGCACTAAACAAAGTATCAATTTAGTTTTCAAACAGAAATAGTATCACTTAAATTATCAACGGTCATTTATTCCTAGAAACACTGAATGTTGACGGCTCTCAAAGAAAAGTCTTCACCTAAAACACATACGGTCCAACATGTGAAACAGTGACATCGGCTAGCTATCTGAATAGTAATAAAACCTCTCAGGTTACGACTGTAACCTATGTTCCCTGAGAATGCCTCAGGCATGACAGGTGTCTGAAATCAAATATCAACTCACAGCAATCATGTTGACCGGCGACAGCCCGTGCATCATCAGCTCGAATGATGAGCGCGTCAATCTAGATGTATAAAAAGGCCGCCTTGAAACCGTGACAACATCCTATCGTCTGAAGGGACTGTTGCAGGCAGGCCCCGAGGTATGGCAGGGAGACGTATTGTCTCGTTCCCTTTTCTCAGGGAACATAGGTTACATAACCTGAGACGTTCCCTTTCGAAGGGAACTCAACAATACGTCATCGACGCTATGGGGTTCGAAATACCCACGCCGCCATACTGAGGGGAGTGCATGCCCAATGGCAGTGACAACTGTCAGAACCAGTAATACAAAGGACACTAAAACCACTCACCCTAGGTCACGTTGGGCTGTCAGTGACAGCACTCCCTACCGGTCATAGCCCAAGCTAATGAACCGAGAAAACTGCTAGAACAAGTTCATGGGAGGTATATCTGGGCCAGCTCAAAGGCTTAGGACCACAACTTCCTAATAGAAGGGGTCCCTTCTAGGCAGTGTGGTTTGGGGACTCAAGGGACTCCCAGCCAGTCACTATTCAGGAGAGCATGCCTCCTGACATGCCACCAGGCTGGCCTGGTGATCTATACTAAGACGCACAGTCTGGCCATTGCCTGTCTGTCCGAGACAGAGCCTCTGGAAACTGCCTTGGAAAAGGCATCCAAAACTGAAGGCCTGCAAAGCTGGCAGAAAGCATTCAGTTCCGGATCACAGAGATGGGACCACCTGGAGAGTGTAACTCAACCTCAAGAAATGACGGAAGTCGTCCACTCAATCCATGGGTCTACCCAGTGCTCGTCCTGAACACTGAGGAAGTAAGAGAGGGATCAAACCAGGAAGGTCTGCTGAGGCCAAAGACCTGATTACCCTCTATGTGGGGAGCTCCAGTACCTGAGAGCTCACATCCGGAAGACCACAGCATGTGGGAGCTCTTATCAGGAAGGCCGAGGGGGCCTGTAACCTGGCGACCACAGCATGTGGGAGCTCTTATCAGGAAGGCTGGTAAGGCCTGTAACCTGATACCCAGTATATGGGAGCTCATATCAGGAAGGCCGGTGAGGCCTGTAACCTGGCGACCACAGCTTGTTGGGAGCTCATAACCAGGAAGGCCGGGCGAGGCCTGTAACCTGGCGAGCACAGAAGGTGAGAGCTCATATCAGGAAGGCCGGTGAGGCCTGTAACCTGGCGACCACAGTATGTGGGAGCTCATATCAGGAAGACCGGTGAGGCCTGTAACCTGATACCCAGTATATGGGAGCTCATATCAGGAAGGCCGGTGAGGCCTGACACCTGACGACCACAGTATGTGGGAGCTCACATCAGGAAGGCCGGTGAGGCCTGTAACCTGACGACCACACCACGTGAGGGCTACATTAGAAAGTACATGAATCCAAAGTGCATGTACTTAGCCATTCCGAGTCCAGAAAAGGCCTGGATCAGAATGAGGAAATGAGGAAGTTAGCCAGAAAGGCGTCTGTCGTAGCATACCTTGACGACAGGACGCATCTAGAGTGGGACCCGAAGGTGAAAGACTTGGGTCTGGGCCACATAGAAAGGGACCGTAGCGTACAGCGCATGACCCTTACCATAAAAATGGATTTTAGAAAGTACACAAGATGTTCCATCATGTGACTTACCATAAGTATGGTTTTGACATGACCAGGAAGGCCAGATGAGGCCTATAACCTGATAGTCAAAATGTGTGGGAGCTCACATTCAGGAAGGCCTGATGAGGCCTGCAACCTGACATGTGAAAGCTCACAACCACACCCTAGCGACCACAGTGAGTGGGAGTTCACATTCAGGAAGGCCTGGTGAGGCCTGAAACCTGACATGTGACAACTCATAACCAGGAAGGCCGAGGGGGCCTGAAGCCTGGTGACCACTGAATGTGGGAGCTCAAAACCAGGAAGGCCTGACAAGGCCTGTAACCTGACAACCAGTATATGGGAGCTCATATCAGGAAGGCCGATGAGGCCTGTAACCTGGCGACCACAGCATGTGGGAGCTCATAACCAGGAAGGCCTAGCGGGGCCTGTAACTTGGCGATCACCGTGTGTGGGAGCTCATATTCAGGAAGGCCTAGTAAAGCCTGTAACCTGATACCCAGTATCTGGGAGCTCATAACCAGGAAGGCCGGTGAGGCCTGTAACCTGGCGACCACAGTATGTGGGAGCTCACATCAGGAAGGCTGGTAAGGCCTGTAACCTGATACCCAGTATCTGGGAGCTCATAACCAGGAAGGCCGGTGAGGCCTGTAACCTGGCGACCACAGTATGTGGGAGCTCACATCAGGAAGGCTGGTAAGGCCTGTAACCTGATACCCAGTATATGGGAGCTTATATCAGGAAGGCCGGTGAGGCCTGTAACCTGGCGACCACAGCATGTGGGAGCTCATAACCAGGAAGGCCTGGCAGGGCCTGTAACCTGGCGACCACAGCATGTGGAAGCTCATAACCAGGAAGGCCGGGTGAGGCCTGTAACCTGGCGACCACAGTATGTGGGAGCTCATATCAGGAAGGCCGGTGAGGCCTGTAACCTGGCGACCACAGCATGTGGGAGCTCATAACCAGGAAAGCCTGGCGAGGCCTGTAACCTGGCGACCACCGCGTGTGGGAGCTCATATTCAGGAAGGCCTAGTAAGGCCTGTAACCTGAAAACCAGTATGTGGGAGCTCATAACCAGGAAGGCCGGTGAGGCCTGTAGCCTGGCGACCACAGTATGTGGGAGCTCATTTCAGGAAGGCCGGGTGGGGCCTGTAACCTGATAACCACAGAATGTGGGAGCTCACATTCAGGAAGGCTGGATAAGGCCTGTGACCTGACATATGGAAGCTCATAGCCTGGAAGGCCAATCTGCTCTCTGCTAGGAGAAGGGGGTGCACGGGAAGCGACACTGGCCTTCTGGGTCCGTCTGTGATCCTCAGACCACGACGGACCAGGCCCTCCCGCCTGCCTGGGCTGGGCCGAGGACCTCCGCGGTGTGCAGCTCTTAAATGCCACGGAGCGCGCCCTCGCCTCCCTGAACTTATCGACCACCGTCTTGACAGAAGGTCCGAAAAGCTCGGAAGGCGAAACCGGCGAATCGAGGAGAAAAGTTTTTTCTTTCTCCCCGATGTCAGCCTGGTTGAGCCTCAGATGCCTCTCCGTGGCCACCATACCAGCCATCGCACGACCGATGGAAACCGCAGACTGCTTGGTGGCCCGGAGAGTCAAATCCGTGGTGCGGCGCGACGCAGCTCCGCGACCGCGTCAGGGGACAGGTCGGCCCCCTGATCGAGGTCCCGCAGCAGGTCGGCTTGGTAGGCCTGAAGGACCGCGAGGGTGTGCAGAACCGCACCCGCCCGACCTGCTGCCGTGTACGCTCTGCCATTCAAGCACGAATTTGTCTTGAGCAGCTTGGATGGCGAGTCGGAGCTTCTAGTGAAGACGACCGACCAGAGGCGAGATTGTTAGCCAACGTCTCGTCCACTGGCGGCATCGAAACACACCCGTGCTCCGCGGCTCCCTCCACAGCAGCGAAACTAGCCCGCTGATGTAGATAGAAACGCGCGGAGAACGGGTTCTTCCATGCCTTCTCGATCTCAGAGTGGAGATCGGGAAGAAATGGAAGGCTCAACCGAGCTGGTGGCTTACGGGTGGGGAGGAACCGGTCATCCAACATACCACGAGCGGGTTCCTCCCGGACGCGCCTCCACTGCAGCTGCAATCTATCCGTGGCGTGCCCCATAACATCCACCAGCTCAGCGTACACTGGGCAGGAGGGCTGAGATGGTTCAGTCCAAACCAGACTAGGGCTGTCAAAATTGCTCAAAAATGACGTTCGAATATTCCCTCTAAAAAAAAAAAACACATATATTCGAACTATTCGAATATCTGGTTGCGCATTTTGTCAATGACGCGCATTACGTCAATAACAGGACAAATTAATACAAAGAGACACAACTACTTGTATAGGTAGTTTATTTAAGTTTAAACATATTTGACAACGTATTACCTACACAAAACCAAGTAAATCAACTAATGGCCAAGACCGCAGACCTTACTCTCGCTCGCACTCGCAGGCACTCTCTCTCTCTCTCGCCCTCACGCTCTCTGCGCATAACGGTTTAAATGAACAACAATAAACAAATGTTGAGTGCTGATCAAGAGTTTTGTGCAAGCAATTTAAGGTCGCGACTCTTGTCCTAAAATATAGCAGGCTTCATTCGGTGATTGAAACAAATATTATTAACATTAATTGAAGTTTTACAGTATATAGAACCGACATTGAACACTCCGAGCGAGCTGTGCTGTGGCAAACTCATGGATAAACTGCTGCTAGCTAGCCTGCTACTATGGCTATTTCGAGGGCGTCTGGCCACGCCCCCTTGGCGGGCTCTGACGTGTCTGATGTAATGCTAGCTCATTGGCGCACACGTTGGAGGCGCCCGTGCCATTGGATGTGCAGTTGCCGCAGCACAGCCAATGAGTGAGCCAGACACTCGCTGTGCTATCTGTCTGTGCAGCTGGAAAATGCGTTTTACATTTTAAGCTTCAGAATTTTGCCACTCGCAAAGCAGACAGCCGCGCCTCTGCTACCGCGCGCGTGTTTTTCCACATGATTCGAATATTAATTTTCACCTTCGAATTTCTGTTTTTTAAAACTATTCGAATATATATTCGAATTTAGAATATTCGTTGACAGCCCTAAACCAGACTGATATCATCGGCAGCCGACTCCTGCCCGGCCCGAAGAGAACCAGTTACAGATCCATCAGAAAGAGAAAGAACCTCTCCAGCTGATCTGCCAGCTCCATCTGAGAGCCCCACGAGCTCAAGCGCCACTGAGCCTCAGCCCGAGCGGGACCGAAACCGCGGGGTTCAGATGCCGCGCCCACTTCCCTCGAGAAGTGGGACAGACGAGAACGGAGCGTTTTCAGAGAAAAACGCTCACAGTTTGCGCAGGAAGCTCCCTCAAGAACTTCCCGCACGTGCTCTTCTCCCAGGCAGAAAACGCACAGATCGTGTGAATCCTCCGGTGTCAAATATCTGGGACACGGGTCGGCACACTTGCGAAAAGTATTTCTCCCCTTCTCTGCACGCTTCACTTTTGTTGACTACTCAAAAACAGACAAACAGTCCCTGAAGACGAAAAGGATGTTGTCACGGTTTCAAGGCGCCCTTTTTATACATCCAGATTGACGCGCTCATCATTCGAGCTGATGATGCACGGGCTGTCGCGGGTCAACATGATTGCTGTGAGTTGATATTTGATTTCAGACACCTGTCACGCCTGAGGCGTTCCCCATAGCGTCGATGACGTATTGTTGAGTTCCCTTCGAAAGGGAACCATTGTTTGCAAACTTTTGTCTATTTATTATAAACAGTGCTTTTCAACCCTCCTTTCTTAGTGATTTGGTCTTTTGCATTACTGTATCAAGTTAGTCCATAGGCTAGAGTATGGTACTTTGCATCGCTACGGTGTGACAAAATACAGCCAAAGATTTAAGCACTACTATTTACACACATACTATGCAGGAGATTATCTAACTGTAGCTTGTGAACATTACATTATCTAATTATTTGGTATCAGAGAACAATTTTTGAACAACTAGCTGGAACCTAGATTCATTTAGCTTAATCTTTGGTTTTTAATCTTTTGGTTTGAAGTAATGACTTCTGAAGACCTCTCATGCGTAGATTCACCCGGTTGAAAAATTGAGTTTTGTTATTTACACATCTGAAATTAAACTTATGGTATTTTTTTATAAAGTATTTTATTAGCTAAAATCAATGTCTTTATTTATAAATATTTTCTCATTGGTGTAAAATTACCTTTGCCAACGAACTGTCTTATCCTCGTAAGCAAAGCATTTCTTATCTTTATTTACATGGTACGGGTAAGTCCATGGAGGCCTCCATGTCGTTCCGCCATCTTGAAAAACTATAATAGCAGAGAGGGACAAAAAGCACTAGCCTAGCTCAACTAGCCAACCTTTTCGTTCAGAGCCGGCTGACTGAAACCATCTGAAGCGGTCAGTGAGAGGCGCTTGAAAGGCTGCACTGCACAGTACTTCATAATGCAATCCTCGTAGCCGTGATAAAGCATTCAAATTCATTTAAAGGGGGAACGTGTCCGGCAAATTCAAAACGAGGGTAAATATGGGGATAGCTTTTCCCAGGTGGATAGAGCTAATGAAGGAGAAGTTGTCTGCTTTCTTCTCGACAGGTAAGTCGATGTTACGGTCTAAATTACAAGCTTTTTCATTCCGTGGTTGTGTAATTCATTATATAGGCAGCATAACAGTAGAACAGGATATAGGATTTAACCCAGATCTCGTGTGTGTGGGCAGTGAATTAACATCGAGAGTTGTGAAAGAGGTACTGGACCCTATCCCCCACACGCAACACCGGCCAATCACCATAACCATTCGATCCGTTCTCCAAGCAACAACCGTCCCCTTCCGCAGAAGGTTCAATTTGCGTAAGGCAGACTGGCTGTCATTCCAACGGGAGATTGAAAACTCCATCTCCAGCATTCCATCACACCCCAACAACTACAGCATGTTCATAGACCTGTTGAAAAGGTCAGCCAGGCGACATATACCAAGAGGATGCCAGACCGAGTACATCTCCGGGCTGTCGGAAACATCTAGTGACTTATTGAAAGCCTACCACGGGGCATACCATGAGGACCCCTTCTCCCCCACCCCCATGGAACTTGGAGAGATCCTGCTGAACAAAGTCGGGGAAGATCGAAGGAAAGCCTGGAAGGAGCTGTTAGAAAACACCAACATGACCAACAACAGCAGGAAGGCATGGGCCACAATCCGCCGCCTCGGCGAAGACCATACCACTCCGCCCACACTCACAACAGTCACAGCAAACTCAGTTGCAGCACAGCTGGTGGCAAACGGTCGCAGCCAAAACGGCGCAGACCCACAGGAGAATACCGCCGGACAGCGGTACCGGACCACCCACAACCAGCCAAAGCACTCACCAAGCCTTTCGATCCACAAGAAGCCTTGAAGCTGCAATGAGCATGCTGAAACCTGGGAAAGCAGCAGGAATCGATGATGTACTGGCGGAAATGATACAGCACCTGGGACCTATAGCAAAGACTTGGCTCTTAGAAATGCTGAACTCATGCATGGCAGAGAAAGTAATCCCACCGGTATGGAGAAAGGCCAAGACTGTTGCAATTCTCAAACCTGGAAAGGATCCATCATCCCCAAAGAGCTACAGACCAATTTCCCTCCTTTGCATCACCTACAAGCTCTACGAGAGGCTACTACTCCAACGCCTTATGCCACTTATAGACTCTAAGCTTACTAAAGATCAAGCTGGTTTCCGTCCTGGCCGCTCCTGTACTGGACAGCTACTGAACCTCACCCAACACATTGAGGATGGTTTTGAGTGCAAACTCATCACCGGAGCAGCTTTCATAGACCTCACTGCTGCCTACGATACTGTCCAGCACCGCACCATGATTAGGAAACTTTTTGACATGACTGGTGACCTCGACCTCTGTCAAATCATCAAAAGCATCCTTAACAACAGGCGCTTCTTTGTACAATTAAACGGCAAGAAGAGCAAATGGAAAGCCCAAAAGAATGGCCTACCACAAGGCAGCGTACTGGCCCCCTTCTCTTCAACATACACTCACCTAAAGGATTATTAGGAACACCATACTAATACTGTGTTTGACCCCCTTTCGCCTTCAGAACTGTCTTAATTCTACGTGGCATTGATTCAACAAGGTGCTGAAAGCATTCTTTAGAAATGTTGGCCCATATTGATAGGATAGCATCTTGCAGTTGATGGAGATTTGTGGGATGCACATCTAGGGCACAAAGCTCCCGTTCCACCACATCCCAAAGATGCTCTATTGGGTTGAGATCTGGTGACTGTGGGGGCCATTAGTACAGTGAACTCATTGTCATGTTCAAGAAACCAATTTGAAATGATTCGAGCTTTGTGACATGGTGCATTATCCTGCTGGAAGTAGCCATCAGATGGGTACATGGTGGCCATAAAGGGATGGACATGGTCAGAAACAATGCTCAGGTAGGCCGTGGCATTTAAACGATGCCCAATTGGCACTAAGGGGCCTAAAGTGTGCCAAGAAAACATCCCCCACACCATTACACCACCACCAGCCTGCACAGTGGTAACAAGGCATGATGGATCCATGTTCTCATTCTGTTTACGACAAATTCTGACTCTACCATCTGAATGTCTCAACAGAAATCGAGACTCATCAGACCAGGCAACATTTTTCCAGTCTTCAACTGTCCAATTTTGGTGAGCTCTTGCAAATTGTAGCCTCTTTTTCCAGAAATGGTTGTGCGTGAAAATCCCAGTAACTGAGCAGATTGTGAAATACTCAGACCGGCCCGTCTGGCACCAACAACCATGCCACGCTCAAAATTGCTTAAATCACCTTTCTTTCCCATTCTGACATTCAGTTTGGAGTTCAGGAGATTGTCTTGACCAGCACCACACCCCTAAATGTATTGAAGCAACTGCCATGTGATTGGTTGATTAGATAATTTCATTAATGAGAAATTGAACAGGTGTTCCTAATAATCCTTTAGGTGAGTGTATACACTGATGACCAACCACTTCACCCACAATGCCGCCGTTTTATCTATGTGGACGACCTCTGCATCACCACCCAACAGGAGAACTTCCAGAAGATTGAGCCTGTCATGGAAAGTGCCCTCCAAGAGATGACAACTTACTACAATAACAATCACCTGAAACCCAACCCATCAAAAACCCAACTATGCAGCTTCCATCTTAAAAATCGAGATGCGAAAAAAGAACCGAGCATATCATGGGATGGATACAAACTCTCCAACCACCGTCACACCGTGTACCTTGGAGTCACACTTGACAGGACACTCTCTTTTAAAACTCATCTTCAGAACACTAAAGCCAAGATTAACACCCGTAATAACATCCTGCGCAAACTGGTAAACTCGAAATGGGGCGCTGATCCACCAACCATCCGGGCAACTGCCCTAGCCCTGTGCTTCTCCACAGCTGAATACGCTTGCTCAAGCTGGAGCCGCTCCCACCATACCAAACTGATTGACACAGCTCCCCCCCCCCCCTTTACTTATGCAGCGTCATGGACCACAGAGGCACATCGCGTCTCTGAACATGTGTGGTGATTTCCTAAATGATAGGCTACAACTTAATCTAAATAAGAGCAATGTAGAGTCCTGGGATTTCTTTTAAAACAACAAGAACATTGTGACAACATGTTTCATGTCGCATGGACAAAAATACTGTTTGAAATAAGATCTAAGACGCCAAAGCACAGTTCTTGATTTATAACATTTTTTATTTTATTTTTTGAACAAACGATGTTTAGTAAATTAGGTTAAATTTATGAAAATCATTTATATCATACAGAAGTAGAAGATACGATTGTAATAAAACTTTACAGATTTGATTTAAACGGTCTTTTAATTTTAAAAGATCTCATTTAAAATTGTAAGATTATGCTTTTAAACGAGTTTAATATGAACAAAACAGTGGAAAGCAGACTAACTTTGCATATGCTGGGGCATTGTGACCCCAGAGGCTCATCTGTCACTCCTCTCGTCTCTGTGACTGTAGTTTATCCCTGAAGGATCTGGGAGGGTTTTTGTTTATGACATCTTAAACTTAAAAAAAAAAAAAAATGTATTGCATATATCTGTCACGGTGTGGGTTCATGTCTTGTTCCTGTCTGTCTTGTGTTCCCCCCATTATTGTGTATTTGGTTTAGTCCTGTCTAGTTTTCCCGCTCCTCGTTTGTGTTCATGTTTTCCACCTGTGTTCCTAGTTAATTTGCCCAGCTGTGTCTTGTTTCACTCACCCGTTCCTCTGTATTTAAGCCCTGTGTTTTAGTTCAGTCCTTGTGAGTTCTTAATGTTGTAATGGTTGCTGTGTCCGTTTTTCCAGTCTGAGTTTCTTTTGTTTGTTTGTTTAATAAATGTGCTTGCAATTGGATTCACTCTAGGTTCATTCTTCCCGCAACGTTACAGAAGAACTCACCCTCATTGAATCCAGCAGCATGTTCGCCAGTGTCTCTTCTCCAGCCACCGAGCGGAGGAGAGGCCACTCTTTTGAGGGGACCAGGTTGGTCAAGTTTCGTGGGACACGTGGAGGCCTCAGTAGAGGAGGTGGTCGAGAGGAGCCCCGACACCACTCTCCACGCTGGCCACTCTTCGACCCTGGATTGGTGATGTCCAGCCCAGGGCCCCATTCGCCGCTGTTCCCGTCCAGCCCAGAGCTTCACGTCAGCCACGTCCAGCCAGAGCTTCACGGCAACCACGTCCAGCCAGAGGTTCACGTCACGTCTGCCCAGCCAGAGACTGTTCACGTCACGTCTGCCCAGCCAGAGACTGTTCACGTCACGTCTGCCCAGCCAGAGACTGTTCACGTCACGTCTGCGCAGCCAAAGACTGTTCACGTCACGTCTGCCCAGCCAGAGACTGTTCACGTTACGTCTGCCCAGCCAGAGACTGTTCACGTCACGTCTGCCCAGCCAAAGACTGTTCTCGTCACGTCTGCCCAGCCAGAGACTGTTCTCGTCACGTCAGCTCAGCCAGAGACTGTTCATGCCACATGTGCGCCGCTTGAGCCCTCAGCAGATATGGCCACTGCTATGCCTGAGCCCTCAGTGACCGCAACACTGGCCATTATGGCCACAGCCATGTGGTGTGAGTGGGCTGCGCACACACTTGAGCCGGTGTGTGTTCCTGAGACGCGGTCTGTACCTGAGACGCGGTCTGTACCTGAGACGCGGTCTGTACCTGAGACGCGGTCTGTACCTGAGACGCGGTCTGTTCCTGAGACGCGGTCTGTGACGCGGTCTGTTCCTGAGACGCGGTCTGTTCCCGAGCCAGTGTGTGTGTTGTCTGTTCCCGAGCCAGTGTGTGTGATGTCTGTCCCCGAGCCAGTGAGTGTGTTGTCTGTTCCGGTTCCCGAGCCAGAGTCTGTGTTGTCAGTTCCCGAGCCAGAGTCTGTGTTGTCTGTCCCCGAGCCAGTGTGTGTGATGTCTGTCCCCGAACCAGTGTGTGTGATGTCTGTTCCCGAGCCAGTGAGTGTGTTGTCTGTTCCCGAGCCAGTGTGTGTGATGTCTGTTCCCGAACCAGTGAGTGTGTTGACTGTTCCCGAACCAGTGTGTGTGTTGTCTGTTCCCGAACCAGTGTGTGTGATGTCTGTTCCCGAGCCAGTGTGTGTGTTGTCTGTTCCCGAACCAGTGTGTGTGATGTCTGTCCCCGAGCCAGTGAGTGTGTTGTCTGTTCCGGTTCCCGAGCCAGAGTCTGTGTTGTCTGTTCCCGAACCAGTGAGTGTGTTGTCTGTTCCCGAGCCAGTGAGTGTGTTGTCTGTTCCCGAGCAAGTGTGTGTGTTATCTGTTCCCGAGTTGCCGTGGTCACCCGAGGGGTCTTCACCGCCGTGGCCGCCTGAGAGGTCTTCACCGCCGTGGCCGTCCGAGGGGTCTTCACCGCCCTGGCCGCCCGAGGGGTCTTCACCGCCTTGGCCGCCCGAGGGGTCTTCACCGCCCGAGGGGTCTTCACCGCCCTGGCCGCCCGAGGGGTCTTCACCGCCCTGGCCGCCCGAGGGGTCTTCACCGCCCTGGCCGCCCGAGGGGTCTTCACCGCCCTGGCCGCCCGAGGGGTCTTCACCGCCTTGGCCGCCCGAGGGGTCTTCACCGCCCTGGCCGCCCGAGGGGTCTTCTCCGCCGTGGCCGCCCGAGGGGTCTTCACCGCCGGGGTCTCCCGAAGGGTCTTCACCGCCGTGGACGCCCGAAGGGTCTTCACCGCCGTGGTCGCCCGAGGGGTCTTCTCCGTTCTGGTCGCCTGCGCATCCTGCTCCGCCCTGGCCGCCTGCGCATCCTGCTCCGCCCTGGCCGCCTGCGCATCCTGCTCCGCCCTGGCCGCCTGCGCATCCTGCTCCGCCCTGGCCGCCTGCGCATCCTGCTCCGCCCTGGCCGCCTGCGCATCCTGCCCCGCCCTGGCCGCCTGTGCATCCTGCTCCGCCCTGGCCGCCTGCGCATCCTGCTCCGCCCTGGCCGCCGCCTGCGCATCCTGCTCCGCCCACGTTCCCTGGTCCATGCCCGCCGTTGCAAGGCTCTTGTCCTGTTCCCTGCGCGGATCTGGCCCTCCATCCCTCCCCCAAGACCGCCTCCACTGCACCACCCTCCTGAACTTTTTTTTTTTTTTATGGGCGTCGGGAGCCGCCCATAGGGGGAGGGCTATGTCACGGTGTGGGTTCATGTCTTGTTCCTGTCTGTCTTGTGTTCCCCCCATTATTGTGTATTTGGTTTAGTCCTGTCTAGTTTTCCCGCTCCTCGTTTGTGTTCATGTTTTCCACCTGTGTTCCTAGTTAATTTGCCCAGCTGTGTCTTGTTTCACTCACCCGTTCCTCTGTATTTAAGCCCTGTGTTTTAGTTCAGTCCTTGTGAGTTCTTAATGTTGTAATGGTTGCTGTGTCCGTTTTTCCAGTCTGAGTTTCTTTTGTTTGTTTGTTTAATAAATGTGCTTGCAATTGGATTCACTCTAGGTTCATTCTTCCCGCAACGTTACAATATCTAGTTTTCTGTGATGGTCGTGTTTAGGTGTACGGGGTAGAATATGCTGTTACAGTACAAAAATCATTATGGCTATATTAATAACAATTATACTTTAGGTCACCGTTAAACAAAATCATTACAGTAATCTTCTAAAAGATATGAATGTATTAAAACTGTAAAGATTTAATTTAAACAATCTTTTCATTTTTAAAAGATCATATTTAAACTTTTACGATTATGCTTTGAAATAAATTTAGTACGAACAAAACTTTGGCTCTGGAAAGGCGTTAGCAGACTAACATTACATGATGCACAGAGGCTCATCTGCTCTGTCACCCTATATCCTGAAGCTAACATTATTGTAAAGTAACGCATTTCTCTGAAGATGTGCTGGTGATCGGAAGGAGCTTATAAGCAGGCTATCAATGGGGCTCAGCCTGAGGCATCACAGATTCTAAAAGTCTTCATTGTTGCTCTCTCACTACAGAGAGGCCTATGTGGAGATTTTCTCACAGATACTACTTGAGGAATTATTAAACATTTCACACAATGTGTGTGATAAGTTGTGAGAGCCGCAAATTTCAAAGTTCTTTACATGCACCCTGATAAATAAAAAAATATAGTCAAGTTTTCCCCAGAGACCATCGATATAGCATATTTGTTTTTTATGAATTCATTGAATTTAATTAAAATCATATTTTTAAAAAGATCTATTTCAAACTTTTAATGCTTATACACTATGAAATAAATTTAGCAAAACATTCACAGTCTCATTCTGATCACTGAACTGTCAAACACCGGTGTGTGAGAGAGAGAAAGAGAGAAATACTCTGGGGTTCTTTTCAACTTTAAATGGTCAATATGGACATATATGTGATAGGAGCTACTTCAACCCTGGTGAAAATGTAAGATGATTTTATTTTGATCTAAATCTAACATAATTGGTACAGTAAATTTGTAAAATATTTATTTTAAATTAACAGAATGCTTTTCAACTACACTAATTTAGTAAGATTTTAAATGAACAACATGCTTTTCAACTTTAGTTAAATTAGTAAACTATTTATTTTATACATGATATATTTTAATTTATACACTTTTAAAGGAACACAATGCTTTTCAACTGTTGTGTAAGATATTTCTCAATGGGCTCAGGAACGTGTCACAAAAACAGATACCAGGCCAGCCACACGCTGGTGTGACAGAGAGAAAAGACTTCAGGGGTTTTTTCAACCATGGTGAAACAGTAAGATGATTTTATTTTTGTTTAATTTATATACTTTTAATTGAACAGCATGGTTATTCAACTTGAGTCAGTGTCAAATATTTGTGAATGACTAAATGTAAATTTTATAACCATTTCATTTAAATGAACATAATGCTTTTTCAACTTCTGTGTGAGATAAACTTCCAACGTCCCCAGCAATGCGGAGGGAGGGGAATTCCTGCTTTGACACACACACACACACACACACACACACACACACACACACACACACACACACACACACACACACACACATACACACATGCGCGCTCCCTATGTTTTGAGTCAGTGTGAGATCATTCATACATTGCATTGTTTTTTTTCTTCAACTCTCTAATACATTTTTAACTGTTTGCAATTTTTTTGTGGCTCCATTTTATTTAAACTTTTTGTGTGAGGTTTTACATAAGCTGTATGTTTTTTTCTTCAACTCTCTAATACACTTTTAACTGTTTGGAATATGTTTGTGGCTCCATTTTATTTAAACTGAAATGCTTGGTTCAGTGAATAGTTCTACATTTATTTCAACTTTTTGTGTGAGGTTTTAGTAAGATTTTATTTTATATTCTTTTACAGAACAGATAAACTTCCAAAAAAAATTTCTTATCACTTTCACAGCTGCCCGTGATAAGATCAGGGTTATGGAGGGGATGCGGTGACAAAACACCAACTTCAAACGATCAAACTAACTGTCATCATCAAAGCCAATACATCTCAAACTATCTGTCACACATCCTATACCCCCTTTTTTCTTGATCAAACTAACTTCAAACGATCAAACTAACTGTCACACATCCTATACGCCCCTTTTTCTTGATCAAACTAACTTCAAACGATCAAAGTAACTGTCACCATCCATCATTTTGACAGAAAGTGTAACCGCAAGGGGCAGAACTAGGTCAAAGGTTTGTGATGATTTGTGATGGCTGTGATGTATTTTAGGACCCCCTTGAAAACGAGATGATGCATCTCAAGGGGTTTATCCTAATAAATACAATTTACATAAAGGTAACAGGAAGGCGCGGAACCGGAAGGGGCGGGACAGGAAGGGGGGCCCAGAAGGGGTGGAGCAAGATCAAAGGATAGCCATGCCTACCTGTCAATCAATCATTTTGACAGGTGGTGTATGGTTATAACTACTGCCACCCGGCAGAAAGTAACATAATTAAGTTACAGCAATAAAGTCCAGCAATATAAAGTTGTTTTATGCGAAACCATAGACCTTTATCTACAGATCAAGTATAATAATAGTAACATTGAATCATCTTGGAGAGTTTCATCGTGTTGACTGTCATAAGCGACGGACTGTTTGAATGCTGAATGGAGAATGACTGACAGCCGCAGCGGAGGGAAAAAGTTTACGTGATCTTGAATTTAATGACTTAAATATTAATTTATATCTCATAAGACAGTGCACAGAAACGTTATGGTGCTTTATAATGTTTTTGTGCCTTTTGTGGGGCTTAAGCCTTCACAGAATAGTAGACTATATGCACAATATCGGAGTTGGATCGGCCTCGTCTGACCGATACCCAATCCGGCAAAAATGGCACTATCGGAGCTGTTGTGGAAATAATTCTATTCGAAAAGCTAGGAGGAAGGAGACAAGTGGAAACCCCTGAAAAGTCAAAGTATCAAATGTTTATTTCTAGCAAGAAGTAAAATTGGCATTCAAATACAGACAGCATCTATATGAGAAGGCCCTGGGCTGGTCCCTTTCACCAAGTTATATAACCTAAACACATCCTGTGTAGGCTGCATCTGTTTCAGAAGATTCCCTTTGTTACCTTAAAAGGAAACGTGTTTGTTCAAGATCTCTTGTCTAACATAAATTTATCTAGACAGAACAATGACATCTTCGTTAAAGTTTCCTGTTCTTAGCTGCTGTTCGAATTCACACTTTTTGCCTATCTCTTGTTTGATCAAAAGCTGCACACATACATTTCACACTTGAAGTACACAAGAGGTTACTTGGAGTTAGGGTTGGGTACCGAAACTCGGTGCCAATAGGGAACCGGTTCCGACGTAAACGGTAGTAACCAGACCGAATAAGAACGACAATTTCGGTGACTGATTTAATTAGGCACACACGCACACACACACACACACAGTCTCTTCTGTCTCGCATGCGCGCTCTTGCTCGCAAGGTTTGGCTGCATTTCACGTGTAAAATTACGCGTCAGAACGCCCTCTGGGTGTGCCGATAGTCTGAATCCCATATAGAATCAAGCCGCCTCGACGCACTTACGTCGTCATATTATGTTGGCGCGCAGGAAAGGAAGCTGGTCGGCAGAGCGAGGAGCTTGGCAGCGTCCCGTGCCCTATTGAGAGATATGTTACACCAGTAACCAGAGATGTTCTCTTTCATAGGTTCACTCAACGCTGCGTAGCTAAGAAGCAGTGGATTTGTATTTGTAGGCTGCTGTATCACGTGCCGTTTGAACTGACGCGCTACAGGGATCTGTCACATTTCAAAGAGCCAAAACGTTATTTATTGTGTGAATCTCGTAAAAATATTGACAGAACCTGACAGCTGTGGATTTGTTCCATATCAAAAGTTACCTTCTCTGTCTTGTCTATCGGTGTCCTCTTTGTCCGCGATTTTTCTCTGCGTGAAAAAATGGATGTGGCGTGAGAGCGTGTGAAAAGGGTCAATGCGTGAGAGTTGGCAGCTCTGCCTGCTAGTAATCTCTATTAATCTCCAGTATTATTACATTGTTTTATTTGATATTATGTATATGTGTAAAATGTAATGTATTTTTTTATTTTTTATGTTGGTTTTATTATTACCATATGTTACTTGTATTTATATTGTTTAAAGATTTAAGTTAATATTGTGTCCAGTTTGGCCCTGTAAATAAAAGGGTATTATTTTTTGATAAAGTGTGTGTGGTTTCGTTTTCTTAAGTACCGTTTCAAGAACCGTTTAGGCACCGGAACCGTTTAAAAAATACAGAGTAGGTACTGGTATCGGATAAAACCCAACCGATACCCAACCCTACTTGGAGTACACATAGTCCCTTTGCTACTTGGTTTTCTGTCACACATACATTTTGTTCCAGAAAGCTTATCTTAACTGATGCATTTCTAACAGCTTGGTTATATCTTTAATAATGTCCTTTAGCTTATATGAACATCTTCCTTTAAATGCTTATGAGTACATAAATCTTTAACGTTAATAAAAGTTGCACACATCTAAAAGATAAAAGAACACATCTAAAAGTAGAAAACACATCTAAATGTAAAATTTCCATTACAGAGCCGATACCGATACTGAGTATCGGATCAGTGCATCCCTAGTTGAAACTGAACTCAGCAAGAATAAGACTCTCCAGGACCAGGAATAAGGAAACCTGCTTTACAGACTTGCTGATAAACCTGTTTTTTGCACACTTCACTCAAACACAGAACCAGGAAACAGGAATCACATGAGTTCAGGGAAAGAGAAACTGAAGTGCAGTTGAGCTGTCTGTTGTGTGTGTGTGTGTGTGTGTGTGTTTGTTTCATGCAGTAAAATGGCAGAAGCCAGAATTTCAGTGGATCAGAATGAGTTCATCTGTCCAGTGTGTCTGGATCTCCTGAATAATCCAGTGACCACTTCCTGTGGACACAGTTACTGTAAGATCTGTATTACATGCCACTGGGATCAGGAGGATGAGAAGAGAGTCTACAGCTGCCCCCAGTGCAGACAGACCTTCAGGCCAAGACCTGCTTTAGCTAAAAACACCATTCTGGCTGAAATGGTGGAGAAACTGAAGAAGACTAAACTTGCTGCTGACTGTTACGCTGGAGATGGAGATGTGCAGTGTGACGCCTGTACTGGAAGAAAACACAAAGCCGTCAAGTCCTGTCTGGTGTGTCTGAACTCTTACTGTCAGAATCACCTTGAACAACATGAGAGTTTCTTTAAAGAAAAGAGACACAATCTGACTGACGCCACTGGACGACTGCAGGAGATGATCTGCCAGAAACACGACAAACTCCTTGAGGTTTTCTGCCGCACTGATCAGAAGTTTATATGTGTGCTGTGTACGATGGATGAACATAAAAACCATGACACTGTATCAGCTGCAGCGCAGAGGACAGAGAAACAGGTATTAACTATAAACTAGACACTGATGAAATAATGTTGACACAAAATATATTGCCACCCATATGGATGGCTGCCAACTTTTGAGTTTGGGGGGGGGGGGGGGGGGTAGTAGTAGCAACTAGTAGGCTAGTAAAGAGAGATGATCGGTTAACATGCCGCTTGGACTGAGGGGCAACAGCGATCTGTCACATTTAAAACCTTAAAATTTAAAGTTGACAGAATCTGAGAGCTGAGAATTTGTTTCATTTCAAAAGTAACCTGCTCTTTGTCTGTCGGTGTCCTCTTTGGTTTGCAATTTTTATCTGCGTGAGAAAATGGACGTGTGGTGTGAGAGCGTGTGAAAAGGGCCAATTGCGTGAGAGTTGGCAGCTCTGCATATGATCAGGTAACATCATTCACACTGCAGACGTCAGCAGAAGTTAACAAGCTGCAAGTGGACTTTCACTGCTGAGTTAGCTTTGCACTGAACTTGGTGAATGCACCGTAAACATATTGATCAACACAAACTTTCATAAAACAGGATTTGATGAAGCAACAAAATAATGGAAAATATTCACCCATTTTTTAAAGAATATAACTCAAGAATAGCAAGTTAAATACAGCAACAGATGCAAACACTTTCTGTTCAGTAAATCTGACTAGTCCATATGAACTCAGTCGTTTAGAGCTTCACTTCAGGCTTTGACTCCTGTTCTGTGTAGACTAATCAGTTTTTAATGGAAATGCGATGCCTGTCTTTATGTAAATTAGAAATTCCGATTCTCAATATAGTTATCCGGTAATACATTTTTTTTTGTCATATAACTTTGTTACGCAGCAAAAACACTGTCAGTGTGAAGCTCTACATCTGTGTCAGTTTCACTTTTATGATACTTGTGCTTGCAGTGTGAAAGAGGCCTTATGCGTCATGTACATTTATACAGAAGATAAAACATAATCATCATGCTGTCCAGTCCATCCAATCATAGTTCTAAAGGATCAACCCCTACCATTTATGTCATATTAAGAAATATAATATCAACTAAGAGAGGTCTGATGTTAAAATGTATGTGTATTAAGTTCCCGTTTGCATGCGAGTGTATAAGTGTGTCCAAGTCCTAATTCCTGTTTTGTCCAGATGTGTCTATAATGTGCTTATAACATAACGGAAAGAAGTTTCACAAGGCAATCTTTCAAAAGTGAAGCCTAAGAAATAAGAAAATATTTAACAGGTGGGAACTGATCAAACAAACCTTCGGGAGTTTGAACCTAAAGCCATTGGTTATTCGTTTCACTTTTACTAGATTCAACTTTTCACATGATGATTTAGAGACAGCAGTATAATGTGTCATCTCTGTTACTGATTTGTGTTCCAGAAGCAGCTGAAGGAGACGCAGAGGTCGTTCCAGCAGAGGATCCAGCTGAGAGAGAAAGATCTTCAGCAGCTGAGAGAGGCTGTGGCGTCTCATAAGGTGAGTCTGCAGAAGAGAGGTTTGAGACGTCTCAGTCAGGACTCACTAAAGCCACTGTGTGATTGTGATGTGTGTCCTAACAGCGCTCTGCACAGACAGCAGTGGAGGACAGTGAGAAGATCTTCACTGCACTCATCCGCTCCATTAAGAGAAGCCGCTCTGAGGCGACACAGCAGATCAGAGATCAGGAAAAGACTGAAGTGAGTCGAGCTGAAGGACGACTGGAGCGACTGGAGCAGGAGATCAATGATCTGAGGAGGAGAGACGCTGAGCTGGAGCAGCTTTCACACACACAGGATCACATCCACTTCCTGCAGGTAACAGAGTTCTAGAAGAACATTTTGGGTTACTTGACTGTAACCCTGTTCCCTGAAAACGTGGGAACGAGATGCTGTACTTGATTTAAGCGCTATGGGAAGACATCTTTGTCTGACCGGTTGTGAAGCACGTGTGGCAAACACGCCAAGAATTTGGCTTATATAACCTCATCATCGGAATGCGCACGTGATAGGCGTTGAGCTTTGGATTTCGACTCAAGGACATGTAAGCGCGGAGTAAAATGAACATTCAAGCTATAAAATCAGCCTGCCACATCACATACTTGCTGCAAGGGGCGCCTCATGCCAAGGCCTAAGAGGATGCAAGGTAGAATGATCCCTAACACGTAGAGGTGAAGCTTGACCACACGCCTTGTAGGCTAGAGCGATGGCATCCCTCCGGTTGCAGCTCCCATTGCAGATGAAAAGTTGCTCTGATTTACGCCACTGGCTAATACGGTTGACGTAAGACTGAAGAGTACGAACTGGGCACAGTAAGTGAAGTTGCTTGGACAGAAGGCTTCCAGCATGATGGTGCAACCGAGAGCCTACAAATCCCCAATTCTCTTTAGTGACGAAATAGCAATGAGAAAAAACATCTTTAGAGACCGAAGCTTGACAGGCGCTGACTCTAGTGGCTCAAGATGGGGAAGCAGGGGTTGTGGGGGGTGACCTGCCCCTCAAGGACCAGGGCTAAGTCCCACAAGGGAACTTTCACTCTGACAGGAGGCCTCAGTCTCTTAGCTCCATTAATGAAGCAGGAGATCAGAGGGTGTTTCCCCATGGAAACCCTGTCAATCAGAGCGTGGCAAGCCGAAATGGCTGCCACAAAAACTGAGAGTAGCAGGACACGTACCTGCTGACAATTTCTCCTGCAGAAACTCCAGCACTGAAACAATCTGGCAGTAAACTGGGTCTGCATGACATGCAATACACCACCTTTCCCACTCGCAACTTAAATGCATAACTTTGTTAGGTGGAGGAAGCCCTGGCACTCGGAATGATCTCTACTACAAGTCAAGTCAAGTCACCTTCATTTATATAGTACAGTTTTAACAATGCAGAATGTTTCAAAGCAGCTTTACAGTGATAATAGGAAATGAATGGAACAGAGATTGTTTTGGCTTAACAGCAGCTCTTGAAATTTTGTTTAATTGTCCAGCTAAACTAAGTTTTTGATTGATTTACTTCCATAGTAAAGATCATTAGGTTAGTTATTAAATTAGGGGCCGCTTACACAACTGGTTTTCAACAGGAAACAGAAAATGTAACGCCTTCTGGCCGTTCATTTGCAATTGTGTTTGGTGGCTCGAGAACGCAAACTTTAAAATAGGTTCCAAGATGCGAGTTTTGAAAACGTTTGAAAACGTTATCATCTCTGTGTAAACTTCAAAAACGTGAATCTGTAAAAAACGCTGATGGTGTGCACATGCATATTACGCGTTTAGTCTATAGGTATGCGCTTTTAAATATATATTTATGTGCGCAGGGGCATAGTCTTTCTTTACAAAGGGACTTCGCCAAATTACTTGACAATGACAATGACGACGAAGACTTAACAGAACATCCATAAGAGGTTTTTGGTTCAATAATTACAATCTCTGTTTTTGCAGAATTAAGTTGTCAGAGTATGTAACGTAAGAAGGCAAATAGAATCCAATTCCGTATAAATGAGCAGTTTATTGACAACAGTAAAAAACAGAGTAGAAATGCTGGTCAGAAACGTCGGGACAAGGCTGGAGAGTCACTGGTAACTCAGGAATGCAATGGGGGATGCAATGGGCAGAAAGGAAATCCGGGCAGATCCAGTCGGTACACAGGAGATCCGGGAAACAAGAAACCACACGAGCAGGAACCAGTGAACCAGAAAAGCACAAAGCTTACAAGTAATCCCATGGAAGCCTCACAACGGCAGGAATAAATCAAAGACAATAAATAGGACGCAACATGAGAAACAGCTGGCGCTGATCAGCTCATCTGCCGCACTAACAAGCCATGCCCACTCACACTAACATACACTACACACAGGCCGAGGGCGAGTCAGTGAACCCATGAACCGTGACAGATTTAGCCGCAGTAAAGGAAAAGGTTGACGGTAACCCCCTTAGTAACGGGGTAATCTAACTAATTACTTTTCCCGTCGTTACAACGCCATTAACGTTACTGGACATTAAATGCGGTGCGTTACCACGGGCGTCAGTTTGGTTTGAAATGTGCTGGGGACAGAGACGCATTCGGAAGTGCATTGTCAGAAGTGCTGGGTACAAACTTATCAAACCGTGCAGCCTCTTTGCTTAACCCGTTAATAAATCCATCGATCCGCAAATGGTCTAGTGGTAGATCTTTTGCCAAGCGTGTCAGAGGTTACGGGTTCTAATCCGCACTAGAATAGTTATTTTTTTCTCTCATCAAAACTGAATATGTTCATCAGTGGTAACAGTCTATATCAAGCAGGGACACGTTTGTGTGCACTTTATTTTGTGATTTCACCGGAATGAATAGAGAGTCTCCACAACAGCGATAGATTGAAGCGCACGTCCGAGTGAAGAGCGCACGTCCGAGTGAAGACTGTGCGCGCCACAAGAGAACACTGTATCCATGACACTGATAGCAGTAGCAACGAGCGCTCAGCTTGATTTCAAAATCACATTTTAGCGCTAGATCTCTTATTTAATAGCGAACTAAATGAATTCTCTGCTAGTTAACTGGAGATGTTTTATTTATTTGTATTAAGAGCCGTGCCTCAATGTTTCAAAAAGTGGTGGGTACTAAATGACTCATGACAAAATATGGTGGGCACACGTACCCACCGAAATCGACGCGTAGGGCCTATGTGCGTTACTATCATAGACAGTAAAGGTTACTATGTATCGATTGAATAAACTGTGTAATCCGAACGCACCCCTGCCTCACACAGCTAGTGAGGAGGTGGGTTAATAACGAGGTAAGCGATTATGATTGGCTAAGGCAGAGTCATGTTTCACACCCACACACACACACACACACTTCGATGAAGCAGCAGAGATGGCGAGTCAGGAGCAATCCGATGAAAATTTGCCATTTTCAAGGTGGAGATATAAGCACTACTTCTGTTCTAGGCTACTCATTTCAACTGACTTGTGAAAACTGCAAAAAAAAAATCCAAATTCTTTGACAGGCCTATAGCTAATTTTTTTTTAACAGTAACGCAAATAGTTACTTTCCCTGGTAACGAGTTACTTTTATTATAGTGTAGGGAAACATTAGCTCAAATAAAGGGAATATAATTTTAATAACGAATCATGAAACATGATCGTGAATCACCTACAAATAATAAAATTACCCATAAGGGAATAAATTGCCAATGTTCTGCATGGACAACTGAACACAACGAATTATGATCAGTTCTCCATCCAGGTAGGCAAAAATAGATCAATTGTATTATCAATAATCAATCACAACGAATTATAATTAAATATTAATATGTCAATTGTCTAAAATAGATCGATTCTAAGGATAACCTCTAATGGGATCAATTTATCATCGACTGATCTGTTTTGTCCAGCAAAACTGATCATCCGATCTTTATCAAACCTCATCAAATTTATCCTTCTTTATAGACCAATTTCGAGCCGACGTCACAGTTACATCACAGCGCAAGCTGGAGGCAAAACAAACGGACAACTGGAGGCGGCCAATACAAACCAGCACAGATTCGGCTACATAATAAGGAGCTTAAATTATTATTATTATTATTAAATGTCATCTTGTTGTGTTATTGGGTGCAAGAATCAATGAAAAATTAATATGCTGTATCTAGGATTTTTATTTCTAGAAAATGTTCACATCATTAAAATTGCACCGTAATGTCACTCTTTACATTGTCGTCTTCTTGGCGCTGGCTAGGCAGAACTGCGGATCGTACCACACAAGTCTTGTACATGACCATTCAGCACATAGTTATAGGCATCTAAAGATATATATGCCCTCAGTTTCTTTTTCCGCTCTGTTCCTCTATCAGGTAACGTTAGCTGTAGAAGTCAGGCCACTCAACCGGAGGTAGCGTTAACGTTAATCCTGTCAGATCGACCATCCATTGACAGCGTGTACAGTACGGGTCAGCCAATCTGGTTCCGTCCGTTAAAATTAACTTTTGCAAATAACAATCACGGTCCTGGACAGTGAGTGACCTTGCACATTAAAATAAAATCGAATTTTCTCCAGTCATTGTAAAAAAACAAGCTGACAAAACTTGCAAACTAACGTTAGGGAAGCGGCCAGAGTGATCGTTCTGCCACCACCTAAGCCCCGCCCACAAAAAAACGTCACCATGTTTACCATCTGAAAATTGGTCTATAGACTTTCAAGAGAAGCTCCTCTGGCCACGAGGATCACTTTACTGTTCTATAAAAATCACTATTTAAGTATCAACAAATTATAAAGCTTGTAGCTTCGATCGAAACATTAAAGGGACTTTGAAATATGCGCACGAGACAGTCAATCAAATGAATATAATGTATTTAATAAATGACAGAACGTATAGAGGTGAACTAAAGTTACACGGAATAGATGCATATACAAACAATAAAACAACGAACAATGAAAGAGAATGAAAGTGAAAGGAAAAGGGAGAGAGTGAGAGAGAGATCACAAAAGATCCCAGATTTGGCAAACTACAGACAGAACCTTGAGAGAGAAACAACAAGGAATCAATCACCCCAAGTGGGCAAACAACCATAACAGCTTTCAGATCTCGATATGTGACCGATCACGGAAACTAGGGACACAAGTCGGTTCTGAGGCATTTTGAGTTATTCATAGATTCTGAAAGTGTAGTCTCCAAGCTTTCCAACGATGTGTAACACGTGGAAATATGATAATATTTGGAGAAGTTGTGGCCATTTGAAGGTAGGCACTTAAAAAAGCTAAAAGGTTAGATAACGGCCTCTAAAGATTGTGCAGTTCTCACCTCTCTCTGCCGCTAGGAGTGACAATAGGGCTCATTTACATCTCATTTAGATAAGCCATACCCCCTGTAAAGCTCCCCCTGTGCTTTACAGCTTTTTTTCTTTCCTGAGCTAGCTAATAACAATAGGTAGGTATGGGAAGGTCTAAACAGACTAAACATGAGATAACGTGTACGTGTTCTTAGAATTAAAACAAAACGACAAACTTTGATGTTTATGGAAACTCACCCCCAGGACCAGCGAATGCACTTCTGCCGCTCTAGGCGAAAAACAATTGTGCTGCCCCTCTATTTGCAACGTATACCAGCAACAACACACAAAGACCAATATGCCATACATATAACGCAAAACCAGCAACAACACACAAAGACCAATATGCCATATAGGCCTACACATAACGCAAAACCAGCAACAACACACAAAGACCAATATGCCATATACATATAACGCAAAACCAGCAACAGCACACAAAGACCAATAAGCCATAGGCCTACATATAACGCAAATAGTGCGCAACGCACGTGTGCCCAAAATGTCAACAATATTAAAGTTTATGCAGGAGGCAAATGCCTGCTGGCATTTTTCTTTAAGCAGTCATGACAGGAATTTTCCAAATAATCATATTTCACCTCCTCAGATTACTGTTGCAAATCTCTTTACACCACTTGTGCGTATACACACACAAATGAAATGTCCGCAAGCACATTATATCATCAGCAGGTTCAGCATCTTACATAACGACTAAAGAGCAAATGAAGCTTAACTTACGTTTCAGAAACGCGGACGGCAGGCTTTCATCGCAGCAAAGGTCTTAACTGCATCCTCTATTTCGATTCTCTGTGCCAGTTCATGTTCTATGGAGATTGTTGCCAGTCCATTAAGTCTGTTCCCTGTTCACAAAACGTTCCTCATTCAAAGCAATCGGGACGTCACATATGAAACAGCCAGCCACCGCTGTCAGCAAGCCGAGCCGCCGTATTCAAGCACCGAGGGCGCGTGCGCCGCGCCCATACCTCCGGTTCAGTTTCCCGAGCCCACAAAGTGCGGCGAAAACATTTTCGGTGTAACTGCCACGGTTCAGCTCGTCTGCGACAATCTTTGCGGCATCGATCTTCATTGAATTTTGATATCAGATAGAGCCGGCCAGAGCGCTGCATAATAAGTAGCCACGCTGTTGGGGGGCGGGGGCAAAAGCACCGGCTTATTCAGTATGGAAATACACACAGACAATGACACGCCCCTACTGCATGCTAGAATCTCCGAAAAACAAGCCGATTTCAACCTAAAAATGTACGCTTTTAAATATACCAATACTGTTATCTCAAACATGGAGAGGTTTCTTCATGATCTCAACTAACAGATTCTGCAAAAAAGCCGAAATCACCAATTTTGAAAAAACCCCGCTTCTTTCTCATTTTGCTCGCAAGTTGTGCTGCCGACTTGTGTCACTGGTTTCCGTGACGGGTCACATATTAAATACGATACTTGCACTTATAGCTCTTGTGTGTGGTTGCTTCAAGAATGTGTGTGTTCCGGGGAGGCATCACGTGGTCTGCCGATGTGTCCGTAGCGCGCGCTTCAAAAAAAGGCTTGAAGGTCCGTTTGACGTAAAGTTACCAAATAAATAATTCAGGCTCAGTTCATTTCACTCGCAAGTAGAAATGAACAAAGTAGAATACGAAACGAAAAAACAAAACTTAACAAAAGAAAACAAAAGACGAACACTGAAGAGAAAAGGAAAGCTGGAACTAGCACGAAGCTGAAGAGGCAAACTAGAACTAGAACCAAGATGAATCCCGGTCACCTTGTTTTAAGAAAGCTCAGCTCGCGCCTCTCCTGGGTGAACTGACCAATCAGCTTGGAGTTCTGTGAGCGGGAAAAATCTTTCCTTGTCCTGTCTGAGGACTCATTTGCATAGTTTATGACATTGTTAAAAAGAGTTTGTTTCTAACCAGAAAGCTTTTGTGCATAGAACAATACAGTTTACTGTAATTTACTGTATCTGGCTAACTCAGTGAGGCTAAGAGGATTACAACGGTACCAAATAAAACATGACAACGGGGTGCCCCCCCTCTCTAGAGCCTTGCCCCCCCAGCTGCCCCCCTAACTTTGATGATCCAAAAACTGTACTTGTAAAAACAACCTGCCACTATGTCCACAAGCTTCTCAAAACAGTGAACTAAACAATACATTTACCAAAAGTGAACAATTTAATTTTTAATTTTAAATATGTTATTAGCCCTTCCCCCCTGCGTCCCTGATTCAAACGTGCAGAGCGGCGTTAGCGGCGTTGGCGGCTCACACACACACACACAGCGAGTCTGCTGCGGTGAGGTGGCCCTGCAACCCGACTGGAGAGAGTGAGCTTCCCCAGAGCCTCTGAAGGTGAAGTGAGTTTCCCCAGGTGTAGTTTAAACACACACGTTTAACTTAAAGTTACATTTGTAATGAATGTATTGTATACTAAAGACGATTCAGCATCAGCAAAAACAGCGCGTCTATTACGTTAGCCAAAATCAGCGGTCAATTCGCTCCCTCGTGATTTGTAAGAGCACTCTTCCCTTTGATTAGCCTAATTTTGATTTTAGTAAAGACAAGAACAGCTTAAGGCGAGACACAAAAACATCGGGGTTTTTTTCACTGGTTAATTTTAAGATTTTGGGCTATTTGTCTTCAATAACATGTCTTCTTTCAAACTTGTGGTGAAATTTTTTTTCCAAAAAAACACATTTAGGACTTTATTTTACTACACTTTGTCTATTTGCGTCAGTATTCTCCTAAATTCAACAGAAGTTGTCGTTCTAAATCAACATGTTGCTCCGCGATCGCTGCATGTCAATGTCATCACATACATCTCTGTTGGAAAGCTCTCTCTCCTGTACATTGTTGTCGTATCCAAATATGGTCATTTCCTTTTAATCAGCAACCAATCGTGAAAGTACAATGGGCATTTAACTCTAACACCGAAATCTCATTGGCTGATGTCAATTTCTGACAACGTGATTCGTTCAGATGCATCACGTGACGTGCTCTGACATTTAGATATGCGTTTTTGACTGTTTTTCTGTTCAGTTGAAGGCCATAAATGCTGTGATTTAGGTGGTTTGTATTGTTGTTGCTAATGATTTGGTAAGATATTGTGTCTGTAAATAGTTGTTTCCACTAAAAAAAGTATGAATTTTTACATTACAAATCTTTAAATGCTGTTTTCTCAAAATTAGTTTTTTGTCATTCTCCAGTACAAACATCTCAGCCGGTGTAGCACCTATGTACACCAAACTTTCCAGTTATACACTTAGCAGTATTCTGAAGATATTTTCAGAGGGATTTGTTAATAAATCATTCCTAAAAACCTTTGTAGTGTGTAAGGGCATGATTAAACAATAACGTTAATCATTTAATAATGATTAAAAGTGTTTTTGTGTTTGTTTTGTTAAAGCAATTCACATATAGGGATTCCCATGTACCGTCTACCCCTGCCACCCTGCCAAGACCTCTTGCCACCCCTTTGCCCCCCCATATAAAATTTTCTAGATCCGCCACTGCATCCCAGACATTTTTGGTGCTGAGCTAGTGAATAACTGGACAAAAATCAAGGGTTAAAAGCATTTTCACATGGTTATGGTTATGGTTATGGTTATTTTATTTATAAAGCACTTTACAACTGCACCTGCAGACCAAAGTGCTGTACAATCAACCACATAAAACAAACAACACATAAAAACAACATGCAACTTACAAAAATAAATACTAGCCCAACCTCTCAAAGGCTAAAGACATGAAATAATTTTTAACACTGGTTTTAAATACATTTAAAGAAGTGATCTCTCTTAACTCAAGAGGCAGACTATTCCAAAGCCTCGGACCCGCAACAGCAAAGGCCTGATCTCCTTTTGACTTTAAATGAGATCGACGGACTGAGAGCAATGATTTATTATTTGATCTTAAAGACCTAGGTGCTTGTTGAAGAGCAATAAGCTCAGATATATAGGTAGGAGCTATGTATAATTGAGTGAGTTGTAAGGAACTTAGCTTTGGGAAATATTACTAATCAATAATAACTTGTTATGATTAATTATGAATATTTGGGTCAGTTAATTGGGTTAACTTGACATAGCTAAATTAATATTACAATCAATTAATCAGTTCGTCCAACAAACTCTTTTGATTATTCATTTATTCTAAGAAAAGGGTATCTTCGATGGCCACAGAAGAATAATTATTTCTTAGCATGTACAGCGCTTTGAGCATGTAGCAAGACCAAGATCGTAAAAGAGACTGTGTTTGCAAGCAGTGAATCAGAACCAAATACATAAAGTGCACAAGTTTTATTAACTAAATCATAAACATGAATAAACTAAACAAACATACATAAATACATGGGTAGAAAAAAGGAGTGAGAGATGGAATGATGTAACGATGGAGAAGATCCATCTAACTATGAGAAGAACCAACAGCATTTCATTTTCACATTTCATTGAATTGAATACTTGCATGTGTCGTGGGAACAATTCTTGAAGTTGTGGAAAATTGAAGTTGTTAAGGGTTCCGGCAGTGGCAAGTGGCAGTTGTTTGAAAGTTATCTTTCTCCATGAGCACATTTGGTCAAGGCCTGGGGCCCTGGGCCCTGTTGAGGCCACGCCGAGCACCCCGGAGAAGTGAGGAAGTCGGAAGAGTGGGTGATTGAAGTCGTTGTTGATTGGAGTCGTGGTTCCAAAACTCCTGAGATTGTCCTTGGTTCTTTGTGAGAGAGTCTTCTCTCTCCTGCATGTCTGCATATCTGGTTGGATCAGGGCCTGCTGAGCCCTGGGCCCCCATGGTGGGGGAGGGGGTTCCCCAGTATCACTAGAAACAGTGTTGTGGCTGGATGAAAAACTAAGAGAGGGAGGTCACATGTGGACTGTCCATAATAAAGCCTGAGAAAAGATCCAACCCCTAAGGGTTGACTGGACCAATAAGCAAGGTGAAATGTCCGAGTGAGAAGGTTACTCTAGTTAATTTACGAGTCTTTGTCCCAAGCATGGTTACCTTCATTAATGCTCAGATAGATATAACACATCCACACTGCATTCTAGAAGAAGGTGATGTACATCAAAGTGTGAGTCATTAAATGAGGATTAATTAGGTAGGAGGCATGATACATGTGAGGTTACATTGACCGTTAGTTGGTTGTATACCAGGGTACATACCATAATATATACATAATAGTACACAAGACAGTAAATCATTTACACAATGCTATGAAGCATGTTCATTAATAGATCAATTAGTCTATGATTAATGCAGCAAAGTCTGTTTTAAAGAGGGTTTCTCTCTCTTGTGCACGTGGCCACATTCCTTGGGGGTCGTAAAATCTTCTTATCAGCCCTGTAACATGACACTGTTTCTGCCCCTGTGTTCGTTTCATTTGGGATGTTAGTTTTGGAGTTTCATAAACCTTTGTATATAATGAATAATTAGTGTGTGTTAGGGGTTGAACAACTTCAGATTTTTTTAAGTCGACTGTTTTGACATCAAAGTCGAGTCGACGTCGACTAGTCGATGACGTCATTCATAAAAACACAAGAGATGGGACTGCTTTGCAACATGCCACAATTTGCAAGTAATTAACAGAAAATTATACAGATGCTGACAGACAGCTCATAATGGGGCCGTTTACTGGTCACTTCATGTTTTTTTACTGATCTGATTTATCAAAACGATTCCATTTAGCCTACACCTGGTCACATACATAAATATGTTTTCGCAAAACAGATATAAATCCGATCTTCAAACAACCGCGCTATGCAGATTTAACGGAGTTCACGTCACCGAAAGCAACAATAATGAGCTGCATTTTATTGATCATCAGCTAATTTCAAAATCAAAGACCGCAATAAGAGAGACAGCACTGGTAAGATCATTTTGTTTCTTTACTTTTAATGAAGATGATTGTGTGTTAAGCGTCTGCGACTTACTTTCACTTTGATTTGCGATAGTTTGCACGGCTTGATGAATAGATGCTCGAGCTGCTCATTTGCGGCGATGCGTGTTGCCATAGCTTCATCGCTATAATACGCTCTCACACGTTTATTTTTAGCATTGTTGGGAGAAGTCCAATTTACATATGTGGTTTCAACAACCAGATGCATTTACACTTGTCCAGTTCCGTCTGTTAAGCGGCCCAGATCTCCTCCTGAAGCGGTTTGAGCGATCGGATTTAAATCCGTCTCGAGTGCGTTTCGGAGGGCATTTACACCTGGTCTTTTCACGATCGGATAGCTATCAGATCACAGAAACACATGAAGTGGCCTGGTGTAAACAGCCCGCAGTTACATCATCATTTAGGATGAAAAGAAAAGGAAAAAAAGCTATAAATTCACATCTGCGCCTTAGTGATGCGCAGATCCAAGTAATACAAAATAATATTCCAATTAATTGCGGGTGAATTAGCTACATCATTAAAATGTTTTAATAAATAAATGAAAAAAAAAAATGTTTTAATGATTTTAATAAAGATACTGAACTCTCATCCCCGGTAAAACAGTGAGCGTGCGTCATGCTTTTACTTTCGTTTTCAACAATATCTAGTGTTAGGTTAGTAAAGTATTTACACACACTTGATGTACCAATGCTGCTTTCTTGCTGCAATGACCCTCTGGGCTCTTCATCTGTTGTCGTCTGCAACATGTTAGTATCAAAATTAGCGCAATCATAGTGTCACATGATCAACGCGACTAGTCGACGTCAAGCTTAAAGCGTCGCGGTATTTCATTAAGGTCGACTCGGTTCAACCCCTAGTGTGTGTCTGATGGGTCCAGACCTTACAGAGTCATCCTGACGCAGTCCAGATACCCTACAATAGAGTAATTCAATTACTAACTCAGTTACTTTTTGGAACAAGTAGTGAGTAACTATAACTAATTACTTTTTTTAAAGCTGCAGTCCGTAGCTTTTCCTCTTTGTCGCCATCTCTCTGTTCGAAATCTGTAACTGCAGTGATTCGCGGAATTATCATCTTTACGTGGGTTGTAAATCGGCATGAAACAGCGCGGATGAACACAGTGCTTTGAGGCGAGTGCTGCTGTCAGTCACCGCGCTGTGTGGATACTGTCATACAGAATCACAGATTTACTTTTTGAAAGTTCGACCAACATAAGAATTTTCATAAGAAAATGTCTTCTGAACAAGTAAGTAACATCCATTTTTGTTCCGACCAACTAGGGGAAAAAGCATTCGACATGATAAGCTTCGTTAGATTTAATCAACGCGATTTACAGCAACCGTGCAAATTATAGCCTACTTTGTTCTCAAATTGTTCATGTTAACAACATCACATCAGCATTGCGTGACTAATGTTAAATTTAATGTGTTTTATGGTTACCTGTGTAGTTCAGATTTCATATTCTCCATAATAGCAAAACGAGAAAGGCACAACAAAGGAAACTCCATAACTGTGTGAATTAAGAAAACGTACTGTTACACGATTGAACTATTGAAATGTCTTACTTGTTCAGCAGAAAAAAGCCGTCTCTTCTTCCGTTTTGAACCCCTTCAAAACACGGAGTTCACGCACTTTTCAAAAGCCCCGCCGATGTTTAAATCCTTGTGTTCGCATGAGACGGTTTCTTTCTCTTTCTCTAGCCACCTTAAATCCGAAGTACGAAGTCTTTTGGGTTTTATAACTGCTGAATCTCTAGTTGACACTGATGATTGTTGTTTGGACCTTTCTGGATGCCATAAGTTTAATCATGTAAAGTGCTGCGAGAAAAGCCTATACATCTAAACATCTCGTCACGCGCAGTATAGCCGGCTAGCCGAAACTCCTTCTTTATGTGTACGGGTGTGACGTAATGACGCAAAGACATGCTCGAATTTCCCGCGGAAACCCACCAGTACCACTGGAATTAAAATCATTATTACAAGCTAACTGTTTTGAATCTAGCTATGGCAAGCAGATAGTTTTGACCACTGGCAGAATAAGTTTTTTTTAATATAATTATTTTGGATTATTTTTAACTTAAAAAAGCTACGGACTGCAGCTTTAAAGTAACGTTCCCAACACTGGTTAAGTGGAACAAGGTCTGAGTTAAATGCATTTTGATATACAACATAACAATAGTCAATAATTATAAGTTGTAGAAGTATAAGTTGAGAGACAAGTTTTATACGAACACTGCGTGTAAAGCAATTCCGAGCACGATATAAAATGTTGATTCCAAAGTTCACTTTACGTAACACTTGCTCAATGTGTAATTTGAATGAGAGTTCAATCAGTATCAAGCCACATACCAAGATATTTAATCTTATCAACTTTATGCAGAAAAGAGCCATCATTACAGTTTATTACACAGGAACCAGATTTTGATTTGAGTTTTTGTCTAGTGTCAAAGATAATATAATAAGACTTTGTTTTGTTAGGGCGTAATTTATTATGTAAAAGCCAATCTTGAAAGATAATGAAGTCAGACTGAAAAGAAGCTTGAAGTTGTGGTAAATTATGTTTAGATATATATATGACAGTGTCATCGGCATAAAGTTGAACAGAACAGTTATAAAAAATTAATGGTAAATCATTTATATAAATAGAAAAAAGAAGTGGTCCCAATGTTGAGCCCTGAGGCTATCCTCTATCTTAAGTAAAAAAAATCTGATTTACTTCCCTGTAGGACTACACATTGTTTTCTATTATGTAAGTATGAATTAAACCACAAAACTGCATTATCAGAGAGGCCGATATCATTAAACTTATCTAAAAGGAGATAACGATCAACAAAATCAAAAGCTTTAGTTAAATCCATAAAGATGGCACCTGTGAGTTCACCATAATCTGCAGCACAAAACACATCATTGGTGAATTTAAGTAGGGCAGTAGTTGTGGAGTGATTAGACCTGAAGCCGGATTGAAATTGTGATAGGATATTATTGGTAGTGAGATAGTGCGAAAGTTGATTATAAATGAATTTTTCAAAGACTTTAGCAATAGAACATAAAATGGATATAGGTCTATAACTGTTTGGGTCAAGTACATTTCCAATTTTATGGAGTGTTGTGATATGTGCACATTTCCAGATAGCTGGTAACTCACATGTAGACAAAGACATGTTGAATAAATCAGCTAGTGGATACATAAGAAAATGGGAAGCTAGTTTGATAAACCTGTTTGTTATTCCATCAAGTCCAGCACCACTGTTAAAGGTGCCCTAGAATGTGTTGAAATAATATTTTAATTTTGTCTCTGATATCTACATAGAGGGTATTGGCTTATTTAAGGGCATTTAAAATGTCCAGAAATGTTTTTTACAGGTCCATTTTCAACTCTAGAAATTGACCCTAGAATGAAATGGTCTGTTTTTACCTTATTTGGAAGGATCATGAATACTAATTGTCATGAATCGGGCTCCTTCCTCTGTTTCTTTTCTTTCTCTCTTACTCCCTCTCCTGGTCTTTTTTCACCTTTCACCCTTTCCCATTTTCTCTCCTCTCGCTCAGCTGTTCCATATCTCATTATCTCGTTAACGCTCACACCTGTTCTCTCTTCCTTCTGATTTCTCGCCCTATTTCTTCTCTCTCTTTTCTTTTGTTCCCCGCCAGAGTATTATCTGATGTGTGTTACGTACCTGATGTTTCTCTATCGTTTTCCAGTCCTGTGTGGTATGTGCTGTCTCCTGATTATTATCATTGAACATCATCTGCTTGCGCTGTCTCTGGCTGTCGGGTCCGACTGTTGTCTGAAGCCGTTCATCTGCTACCCGGACGCTTCTAAGCATCCTCCGGTAGTGATGTCCAAATGAAGCGTTTCGAAGCATTATTGCTTTCCGATACAATTGTGTCGAAAATGGTTCATTACTCGAAGCTTCATTCAGATAGAAATTGCAGCACCATCTCCTGGTGAAGTAAATGTAATGCAACAAAGCTGACAACCATAAAATGCCAGTAGGCTTATGAACGCCCCGTTTATGACGTGTTTACCGAGGCGATCAAAGCTGAAACAGTGTAGTGCTGTGAAACTCATTTATGTAGGTGAAGTTTACAGACACTGATGAATTTCATGTGTTCACCTTGATAATAAAACATTAAGCATGATGTGTGTGTGTGTGTGTGTGTAATTATTTCTTTGCCACTCTCCTCAACAATAAACTCAATCCACTCTCCTCAACAATAAACTCTCCTCAACAATAAACAATCCACTCTCCTCAACAATAACACCAATCCAAACACCGACTACTACAACCCACGGTGTTGCCATGGTTTGGCTTCACTTTTATAAGAAATACAGCCGCCAGGTTTCAAACCTGTCAACACTGGATTGGGCTGTCAAAGCAGTCAGGTGGTTCACTACAGGAGTGAAGCAGTGTGTTTGCTTCAGACGTCATTTTCACGTGACTAATGACGTAATGATACAAGCTCCGAAGCAGTGGTTCATTGCAAGGACCGTTCGAGTTTGAAGCAAGCTTCGGAGCGTCGGTGTCAGACGTAACATCACTATCCTCCGGGATATTCCTGAGCCATACGTGCCGACACTCTTCAGTTGTGATTTTTCTAAGAAACTTTCTGTTTGTACTGTTTTGCCAGTCGGCACCTGTTGCCTGATTTTTTGCCAAGCGGCCCTTCTGAGTTATTAAAGAGACATTTAATCTGCCTTTGCGTTTGGGTTCTCTCTCTCCTCATTCGTCATGACAACTAATGAGGAGTTCTGCTCTGATTGGCTGTTTCACTGCGAAATACCTTACTGTCTACGTGCAAAATAATCATACGTCAGTTTTCAAAAATTAAAACATTTTAACAAATGGACTAACGTTAGACGCCTTGTCAAATAAATATAGCTTCAACTTATGTGGTGGAGAATGTGATGTTAGTTAGAAGGATCGAGTGAGCTAACATTATCTGTGAGCAACTAAATTAACGTAGTTAGCCCCTGACGTGTTGTTGAGGAAATAGACGAAAGTAAAATTATTTGACAAAAGGGAATTTACAAATGTATCTACAGTATTATTTTGTAGATTTATATGACAACACAGGCAAGAAATATTAACCTCAGCGTAAATACTTTTGTCATACTATTTAGTTATGTATGCTCTTGGAGTTTGCTATTTGATACTGTACTAGGATCCTGCGCTGGATCTAGATAACACAGTGTAAATTATCGTTAATAATTATCGGTTGCGGGAATATAGTTGGAATTGCCCCCTTCTTCATTATGAGACGCTGAGAGAAGCTTGATATTGTGCCAGGTTAGAAAATAAGTCTGTGGTGAAATGGGCAGAGCAAACTAACAACTTCGAATTAAACTGTTGCGGTATCCGATTATAGATAAACATCAACCACGCCTGTTGACATTTCTTTTTTGTGGAAAGGGTATGAAAAGTCCTCACATCCCCTGCACAGCCTGGAACATAACATTTATTTACATGATCTGCTATTTTCCCTACGATTCTCGCTTGTTTCGATGATTCGGCTGCGCAATTCCGCCTGTCATTGAACATGGGCTGGCATATGCAAATTTTTGGAGGCGTACATATTAATGATCCCGACTGTTGCGTCACAGTCGGTGTTATGTTGAGATTCGCCTATTTTTCAGGGGTGTTTTTCAAAAACGAGATTTAAATAAGGAGGAGAAAACAATGGTGTTTGAGACTTACTGTATGTCATGTCCATGTACTGAACTCTTCTTATTTAACTATGCCAAGATAAATTCAATTTCAAATTCTAGGGCACCTTTAACATTTAAATCATTAATGGCATTCTGAACAATTGGTTAAAATTTTCCTAAAAGAAAAATAACTGCAGCGGGGTGATGTAATACCCAAGGAACTTTGTAGTCAAATGAGAGTTAGGTAATAAGTTAGAACAGACAGAGGAGAAATGCTAATTGAATCCTTGGGCAATAGATGAAGATTCATGAAGTATTGTATCAGCCACTCTTATTCGATTAATACAGTGTTTATCAGATCTATTAATAATGTTTTTGATTTTCTTCCAAAATTGCTTGGGATTCTTAAAATCACTAGTGAGGGATTCTCTATAGTAGTTTGATTTAGCATTACGAGTTATTGTCTTGCACAAATTTCTCAACTGCCTATATATTTTCCAATCAGCACCATCCCTTGTCTGAAGGAATATTGACCACGCTTTGTCCCTCTGCCTAAAAAATGATTTCCATTACACGAGAGTAGATGTTAAAACTTCATGCTGATTTGTACTCGGCTTTCGCCAAGATAAGCAAAACTAAGACGTAGCTTTACAGTAAACTATGCTTCTCCATCCATTTACGCTTCTTTCCATAAGGTGGTGTGACTCCCCTTCTGTCCGGCGTTAACGGCAGCAGTGTACTTGGCGCGTCAGCGCACGCGACGGCTGCAACTACAGTGTGGTCTCCCTAGTGGACCAGCACGACAACCGTCTGGATTGAGCCGAGTAGGGGACATCTCTAGGGTCTTCAAGTGGGCCCCTTCCGTCCTCAGTGTTTCGTCGACTAGCCCACGACACCTCAAGAGGGCTCGACAGTGACTCTGGCGTCCCAGAGTCACCCCCCTCCGTCCCCCACTCAACTCAGACTAATTAGTTCACATACTATTGTGGTTGTCAAAATATTTAGTAGCCTAACTACACATAATTTTTTTACGTTTAGTGACAGCATGGTGCAATAATTGGTATAGGCGTACTGCTTTTATTATTGCTTGATACAAATGTTACAATTTCAACTGTATTTATTGTTTGAATTTTGTAATAAAATTAACAGAATCTGAGAGCTGAGAATTTGCTCCATATCAAAAGTAACCTTCTCTGTCTAGTCGGTCGGTGTCAGTGTCCTCTTTGCTTTGCAATTTTTGTTTTCCAGCTACGCTCCATTTTGTGCCCGAATGTGCTCATTGTACCACAGCAGTAGACTATTTTCTTTAATCTTCTTTAAGCGCAAAAGGATCAAGTACTAAAGTATTGGGAAAAGAGAGTCAATCACTTCTGTTGCAACATTGAGTTCTTCTAAACTATCTGGGATTCTGACGTGATGAAAATAATCAGGAAGATTAACTATAAAGCAATATTTAGTGGCAGAGGTGATAGTTCTACCATATTTGTAACACAGAGTCGGCTTTGCAACCTTGGTTAAGTATATACGAGACTAGATGGTGATCTGAGATGTCATCACTCTGCTGCAGAATTTCAATGGCATCAATTATTTGATTCCATGTGACAATATTAGATCTAAAGTATGATTACGACAATGAGTGGGTCCTGACATGTGTTGTCTAACTCTAAGAGTTTAGAATGTCTGTAAATGCTAACCCCAAAGTGTCTTTTTCATTATCTACATGGATATTAAAATCTTTATTAGGACTATTAGGATATTAGGACTTTATCTGCAGCCAGTACTAACTCTGACAGAAAATCAGCAAACTCTTTGATAAAGTCTGTATAGTGCCCTGGTGGCCTGTATACAGTAGCCAGCACTAATGTCAAACGGGATTTTTCACTTACGCTAGGTAATGTTACAGAAATCACTTCAAAATAATTATATTTGAAACTAGACTTCTGAGCAGTGTTGTGCTAGTTACAGGGTTCCCGCGGGGTCTTAAAAAGCCTTAAAAGCATTGAATTTATGAATTTGGAAATAATACCTTAAAAAGTCTTTAAAAAGTCAAAAATTTTGATGTCTGGGTCTTAAAAATTGTGCTGTATGTCAGTGCATTTCATTGACGAATATAATGACGAAAACTTTTCTTCAACGACATTCTTCACTGAAGAAAACGAGACGCTACCTAAATAAAACCTAGTTTTGAATGACAAAAACTATGACGAACATCATTGACATTTTCAATTGTTGACATTTTCGTCAACGAATAAAAACTAGATGAAAATGTTAGATAGTGTCGATCTGGGAAGCGATCCAGTCAGAACTGATGTCCTGCGTGTGTGCTATATGCACACATTTGTACTGTAACGTGCTGATCTACCCCGCGGTCTCATAAAATGTTAAAAATGTAAACCAACCACGCACCAACCCGAAGCGTGGGGCCGTGCAGACACCATACAGCGCGCGAGTACTGAACTGATGAGCTCTCTTTCGTGTCTGAATGGACAAATACACACAACAACATTATGTCTAAATGTCCGGTTTGGACAGTATTCATGTAAACTATGTCGGTTATGTTAAATAGTTGTATCGGGTGTGCATCAGTGCAATCGTATCCGCATGTCATTGGACATGTCTTAAAGTCCAAAGTCCCATTGGCCGATGTCTTAAAGTGACAGTGGCAATAAACATAATGCGGTCTGTGTCATTAATTTTGGTCAAGCAACAAAATAAAAAGAGAAAAGCATTCACTGTTTGTTAATAGCTTTAATAAGGATTGATTATATTTAATTCATACAAATAATTGTCTACTTGAAAGAATAAATGATGTATGTAAGTTGTTATAAAGAATGCATATATCATTAATTGAAAAGAAGACTGTGTTTTATTTTAGGAAAAGTGGTTTTATTCAAACTTAAAAATCATTCATATTAATAGGTTAATAATATATGTTTTCTCCGGGAGTGTATGGGTTTGGAAATTTTAGAGAAATTCTAAATTAACTCATTACAATTTACCTAAAACCATTATATTTTAGTCGACTAAATCTACTGTAGATTTAGTTTACAATAGATTTAGAAAATCTAAAAAAACTAAAATCAAAAATCACTAAAATCTCATTGTATTTCGTCAACTAAAACTAGACTAAAACTAAACAATTCAGATGACTAAAATATGACTAAAATTAGTTTTAGTCATATTTTTAGTCAAAAGACTGAGACTAAAACTAAATCAAAATTTGCTGTCAAAATTAACACTGCTGTATGTAACTTCTCCGTATTGTATTTTTCCTCAAAAGTTTCATTTGTCAACCACGATTATTATGATTTTCGATGTTTATTGTTCAGGGGTCTCTCAGTTCCCCATATTCCCAGCATGGAATAAGTAGCTAGCTAATGTTAAAACACAACTTAACATTGTTCGGCAAACTTTCTTGTGGCCTACTGAAATGTTTTTATTTTTCACACCTGCTTGGCTTATCATCTTTTACCCATTCCACATTTATAAATAAATGAACACAAGTTGAAGGAATTTGTTTTTCTTTGCTGGTAGGGACGTGAAATAGGTATTAATTTTTTATATAAATGGTCTTAAAAAGGTCTTAAAAAGACTTGAATTTAACTTGAAGAAACCTGTAGGAACCCTGTAGTTACTAAGAAATAGTAACTAGTTACAGTTACTAGTTACTTCATTCAAAAAGTAACTCAATTACTTTGTTGATTACTTACACCAAAAAGTAATGCGTTTCTGTTAAAAGTAACTTTTTAGTTACTTTTTTAAAGAAAGTTCTTAAATGTTCCCATTAATGCCCTTTTATGCATTATGGTCTATACAAACACAAAACTGACTTAAACAGAAAGTAATTTTTAAACACTATTTTATTTAAGTCAGACCAGCACAAACTGAATATATCAAGGATTTCTGAAATAAATAACAAAACAAGCATTTTTAAAGCTAGTGACTTGTTTGCTTTCTCAACATTGATATGTTCATGCAGCTGACAGTATATACGTTTTTACCGGTTTTTACTGCAGGAATTAATATTTGAGCAATACAATTGTACCTTGATCATTCTTGTTAGTTCATAGTAGGCCTACATTAACTAAGGAGATACAAATACATCTAACAATGAATGATACTTCTACAACATTTATTAACCATATTTAATGCTAAAATTGAAATCTTATTGTAAAGTACTACCATTTATATGATTCAAGCTTAAAGAAGATGGCCATATCTGCAAAGGCCAGAGCATTAAAATTACATAAATGTAGACCTATATCACATGTACAGTCTTTCACTTTATTTGCTTAAAGGGCATATTGCAGGTTAGAGGACCCAACGAGTCAATGTATAGAAAAATAATGTAGGAACTAGATTTTCTTTAAAATATACTTATAAATACGCTACAGAAGCTTCTGGAGTCGTTTTTGTGAGAAAATTTTACTTCCGCGTCTGAAAATGGGCGTGGCGGGCGTGACATAACGGGCGGGAGAGCGGTCGATTCAAACAACAGGAAAACAATGGATCGCAATGACATTTCGGACGCTGAGGAAGTACTTACTCGTATGACGGACCACAGCCATACAATTATGAGCCTGCTATGCTGCCGAGAGAGCAGGGACAGGCCAGGACTAATGTCAGACAGAACGGTCAGAGACACCGTGAGTTGTGGTGTGAGAAGAACCAGTGGAGAACAGGACAGGTGTCTTGGTGAGAGACGTGCTTATAGATATACACGTTCGCTAACGATATACACTGTGCTTACAATTTTGTTTTTCAATTACAAGTTGCCTCTATTTAGGGCATGACTACCTATATCACACTATTTCATGCCATTGGTACAGTATTAGACGATCAATATTTTTGCTTCGGCATCCCATTTTGAACTCCATCATATCGCCGGGATGATAATCCTCCGATCTGAAGTGAACGCTACACACGACCGCGTTTCTCGAAGCCGATGCGGAAGAGAAATCCCGTCTCTTCACCTGCACAAACCGCACCAGGCACGAAAGATATACAACAACACCGTCCCTTTTCTTGTTATGGAAACCTGTCGACTCGATGTCCTGACAGGCCGGAGTTTTTGCAACCTCCACAAACAATAATTTACCATGACGATGATAAATTAAAATACAAAAACTACCGAAAACACACTGACTCACGGCCGCTCTCACTGAATGCCAGCCTACTCTGCACTGAGCCGAGGCTGAGGCTCCCTAGCGTGACGTAAAATGACGCGATTTTGAAAAAAAAGCCGTTTTTACGAGCAGTCCAAGAAACGCTCACTTTATCTACTAAATTAGTGCCCTTATGTCGTTTTAAAACATTTTAAATCCTGCATTAACTTTTCATATGGTATTTTCATACAAGGTTATATATTAATTTAGATTTTTTTTTAACCTGCAATATGCTCTTTAAATTTTAGAACACTTGATTAGACTTGATGTCGGCTGCATGAACATATCAATGTAAGCAATCAATCACGTCACTAGTTTTACAACTTCGCCGGCTAATGAATGCATAAAAGTGACCAGCTGGATATAAACTAATGCAAATAGATGGTAACAATTGCGACATAAAACATGTGGGTCAGGTCTGCGTGTGTTTTTGTCACATTGCTTTAATCGCTTAAGGTAAGTTAGCCGTTACTATGTTATTCCTCTCAGACTCGACGGCAAGCTTCTGTTCTTTCTCTGCTGATGCAGCATCTAGTCAAAAAATTAATTACTTTATAATGATATGGCAATGTGTACTTAAGTGTTCTGTATCCATACCGTTTCGCTGTCTATGTTTTAAATGCGTATCAAGTGCTCAGCGCTCTCCGTGCAGCTTGTAATCTCCGTGCTCGCGCTGCCTCACGTGTACGTAAACAACTCAGCCAGTGAGTTTGTTATGTGTCCTCAGGTGTCCTCTCGCTCTGTATAATGCTAGCAGTCTCTTCAGTGCTCTCGTACTGTGTAATGACAGCGCACACTTCTCAGCCGCTCCAGCAACTAATTAATTTAAAAAAGTAACGGACAACGCGCCATATGGTAACGGTAACGGAGATAATTTATTTAAAAAGTAATGCGTTACAGTATTAGTTACTGTCAAAAGTAACTGCGTTACAGTAACGCGTTACTGCCCAACACTGCTTCTGAGTAACACTGAAGATATTGCTATAAATTACAGCAACAAATTTACTACAAAGTAAATTTACTACGCATGCGCAAGGGTTCACGACACCAACATCCAAGGTCTCTCGCTCTGTCCTATGCTCCCTCTCTTCCGTGCGTGCGCTACACGATTTGAAGCACACACTCGCTCTAGATTCCGGGAGATTTGAACTAATTTGCGGGCATCAGGGAGCCGCTATCAATATGCAGGGACTCCCAGGAACTTCTGGGAGACTTGGGATGTCTTATATTTACAGAACGCACACACACACTGCATATCAAATCTGCCGCCTTTTCTAACAGTAATGTATTCTCCGCTATCGCAAACCTCAACTGTGCGCATGCGTCAGTGGAACCAGACGAAAGGCTTAAATGTTTCCCGGCTTGACTGTTAAAAGCAGACGATTGGCTTTCCAGCGGGAGGGGCGGGACATGTGCATACAACCGCCATCTTTGGCGTTACGGGTTTTCCCTATATAGTTCTATTGTGGAAGTGGCATGTCTCTTATATAAATGGTCTCTGCCGCACCCCAGCCTGTCCAGGAAGTATGTGTCGTGAAAATATTGTGACGACAACACGCAACTAGAGTAGGACGCAAGGTGAGAAAGCTCTGAGCCACATAGCCACAGCCCTTATTTGCCTTTGGGGATTGGCCCTTGGGTGAAATCCCCTGGCTTTATGCCACAACTGAAGCAGTCTCATGTGCAAAAGGCCATGCAGGTCTAGAATCAGACGCAACCACTTATTTTTTGGGGGAACTAGAAAATACCAGCTTCACCAATTCATACACCGACAGCGGTGTCAGCTGTCATACAAGGCGCCATCCAGCTCGTCGGGAGTAGCTGGGGTTAGGTGTCTTGCCCATACAAGGCGCCATCCAGCTCGTCGGGAGTAGCTGGGATTAGGTGTCTTGCCCATGGACACCTTGACACTTGGTCAGGTGGAACCGGGGATTGAACCACCAACCTTTCGTTTTGTAAACAACCTACATGAGCCACTGCCGCCCGCCGTACCAGCAAATGCGCCTGCTCCGGTTTCACAGTATTGCAGACCATGCTGCTGAAACGCGGAGGGCGGCGCAAATAGGGATGGGCATCGTTAAGAAATTATCGATATCGATGCCATTGTCGAGTCTGCTTATCGATGCGATTCCTTATCGATTCCCATATCGATTCCTGTACCATTTGCTGAAAACTTACAGGGTGGCTTTGAGAGTTGTTGGCTTTGAATGTCTAATTTAAAGTGGTTTTAGAGAATGAAAACCAAGTGTGCAATATCTAGGGCCCTATGAAATCAGTTTTATTTTTTCCCAAATTCCGTTTTATTTTTTCCCAAATTCCGTTTTTTCCGTTTTAATTTTTGGGAATTAATTTTTTTACCCTTTACTGTTATTTTAGTCATAAAAAGAGTGTGCTTTTAAAGTTAATGATTAAAATGTATACAAATAAAATAGGAATGACCTTAAATTACAGACATTTACTGTATTTTCCGCACTATACGGCGCACCGGATTATAAGGCGCACCTTCAATGAATGACCTATTTTAAAACATTTTTCATATATAGGGCGCACCGGATTATAAGGCGCATAAGATACTGCAGTCAAACATTTGACTGGGTTTGCGTTATGCATCCACTAGATGTCAACAAATGTCAACAAAACAGTCAGATAAAGTCAAACTTTATTAAGCGTTCTGACAACTCCGTTCACTCCCATGGTAACGTTGTTCAAACGTCAAAGGAAAACTCCGGTCAATTTTAACATTGAGCTCATTTTTTGTACATTTGGAGTGCTGTCAGTACAGATAACAACGACAAAAAACGGTGTTGCCTACACCGTGTTATCCTCTTTTTAAAATTTGCACCCTGTTGACTTAAACGGGAAAAGTTTTAAACCTGCTTTTAGCCTCTTAACAACCTTAATGTGTCATTACAAGTGCACAGCCATGTGAGTGAACCTTTTTTACAGTCTATGGAGTGAACACGGTGAATCTGACTCCAGTAAGATTCGCGCGCGAACTCGACAATCAACTACCGTGGACTTCGGCCGAAAACAGAAAGTAAATACGGGTATGTGAGCTGGCTGAATAAAGAGATTATTCCTGCCTTCGTGAAAGCTCGCATCACAGTTGAGACTGATATATCAGCCCAGGCATCCACGATCCATTGGCAGTGGCGTAAGTCGCCCGGCGCTGTCTCCCCGTCTTGGTGAATGTGTGTTCACCATCCATATATAAGGCGCTCCGCATTATAAGGCGCACTGTCGTTTTTTGAGAAAATTAAAGGCTTTTAAGTGCGTTTTATAGTGCGGAAAATACTGTACTGAGTAGCCTTTTCAGGACAAATACTGTATGATGCCACATGACACTGCACTCTTCAAGTAACAACAAAATATGGTTATGAGCTTTAAACTGTCCAGTAAAATAAATTATATTAGTTTATATAAGTTTAAATAAAAGTCACACTCTGTCTCTCTCTCGCCCAGTGTCGCTCGCGGAGTTCGCTTCGCTTTTGTCCAGTCCGGCGCCTCATAGACAGACGCGGTGTGTGTGTGTGCGTGTATGTGAGAGAGACGCGTGAGTGATAGAGAGACGGAGGGAGAGCGGGGAAAGGAAATACAACGGAAAGAATACGCTGCGTGTTTTAAATAGCATAAAAAAAATGAACGAAACGCAATATGTGGCGGCCGGAGTTGATTTTGTGGCCGCGAATGAGTCTATGTGTGGGAAACACTGCATAAAAGTCACGTGCGAACTGCTCGGCTCGGTACCGAGGGCTTATAGCGTCGAGTTTCGTAACTTTTTCGCCGACGAAAGCAGAGCCGTGGAGAGCCGCTTCGCCATGCTTTCATTGTTTTGATGCCGTCATTGGAGCTGAAATGACGGGAGGGGTTGTGTCGCCCAGATTTGCTTCCCCCGGTCTGCATTTAAAATGAAGCCACACTCTCGATCGTTTACGTCTCGTAGCCATCGCGCTTTTGGGGGATTTAAAAATCCACTCGCATACTGTAACGTCATGCCGCGACGTGGGAATGGATGGAACGGAACATTCGGAATCGTTAGTGGAATTGTTAACGTGTGGACGTGTACGATTCCGATGGATCGGAACGTTTGGAACCGGTTCCAAACCGGAACCTGGAACCGATTCCCAAGCCTAGCCGCAAACTGTATTCTGTAGTCCCTTTCTATGGTTCTCAAAAGCCCAAGGAGATATGTTTGGCAGTAGTTTAGTTTTCACGCTGCCAACTTCTCTAATTCGGGTACTAATTTTGATGTGTGGTCTTGAGTGGTCCACACACCAGAGGCGGTGTGGATGAAATTGTGCTGTCCTGAAGGTTTCGGAAAGGAGCACGTTTTTGATAGTTGTTTTACTTATATAACCGTTAGAGGTTATATAAGCCAAATTTTGCCGTGTTTGCCACACGTGCTTCACAACTGGTCAGACAAAGATGTCTTACAATAGTGTTTAAATCAAATGCAGCATTGAGAGTAGCTTTTGATAGGGAACAAGATCATAGTGGACTTGAGCAAGAGACTGTTTGGGTGCTTGTCTTTTTGGGAAATCACTTTTCAGAGATCTTTGATGCCAGAAATATTAGACTTTATTTTACAACAAAGCCGAGCATCCCCTGCGGGAGATCACATCCTCCAGCATGAGATCACATCCTCGTGCAGGAGATCACATCGTCCAGCATGAGATCAAATCCTCCTGCAGGCGATCACTCCCGATTTTTGCTTGGTTCATACTTATATACATACATCCTTTTCCACAGATGGTCATACACACTTAGTTTTAATAGCGTGAAGGTCTTGTACCATGTGACTTCTCAGAATAGAATTTTCAGCTGTCTCAACATTCAAGGTCTTTTACAGGCTTCCAGTCACACACAGAGGACATCCAAAGTCACACACAGAGGAAATAATTGTGTATTCTTATATAGCTAAATTACTTATTTTCTAAATAATAAAATCTTCAACAAGACTCACAGGGAAACATTTCATGAGAGCAGAATGAGCAGTTGACCGTTGTTTTGTGAGTTCAGTTATATAATCATCAGTCATAATCATCTGATGCACATCTGATGATCTGTGAGATCATCTTATCTCACTTAAAAATGCATTTCAGCTCTGGAAATATCTTAGGAAACAATTTTCGGATCTCTCTCTTCTGGAGCTGTCAGACTCTGGATCTGGATACATTGAGCTGACAAACTCCACTAGAGCCACCAATAGATAAAAACTTCCATAATATTTAAACCTTTTTTAACCAAAAAAAATAATTTTGATTTCTTACATCATGGTGAAATTGATGGTACCAATTTTGATTAATGTTTACTAAAGTTGCTTCAGGTGATCTTCAAACCTGATGAAATGGATTTGCATTTTCATTATTGTTTGACGTTTCCCTTGAGGATCACACCCTTGAGTATCTCTATCTAGATCACATTGTTTACTACCCAGATGACTTCTTCAAGGGACATTCTGTGAGTATGTGGAGTCGGAACTCTCCTGTTGTGGTTCCCCCTTCACAGTGGGTGTAGAGGAGGAGGATCCCATATTTGGTGGTCCCGGAGCTCAGATGCCACTGGGCTCCCTCGTCCCTCTGGTTCTACCTTGGTCAGGCATTACTCTGGTTTCCGGACCTCCTGCTGCGCCTCTGTCCTCCACCCCTTTGCCTCCACAGTGCTCCCACTTCCCTCCAGTTCCTCCTTCATCCTTGTTTCCACCGGATCTGCCTCAGTCTTTTAAGCCTACAGTTCCACCTCAGTTCCATGAGCCTGTGCCTCCGCCTTGAATCCAGATCAGTGGTGTTGCCCTGGGTCTTCGCTCTTCAACTCCTGGGTCTGAACCTCTCCCATCTCCGTCTCGGTCGCCCCCCCCCCCCCCTGGTTCTGCCTGGACCCAGCGCCTAGGCTCCACCCTGGCACCTCCCTCCATCTTGGACTCTTTTCCAACGGCTCCTTCATAATTAGCTCCTCCACCGCAGATGGCGCTGTAAACCCGAGGGTTCTGGCCCCTTTCCCACCAGTTTGGTGTATTTTTTTTTTACGACACCTTCAGGTGGCTAGGAACCAAAGAAGCATGGAGCCAAGATGCCGCCCCCTCCAGATAAAAAACAGCCCAGAATGTCAACACCATTGATGTGCTTGTTCTGTAACTTTTATGTTATTGGCAGATGCTTATCCTCCAAATTATTCCCTAGAAAGTTCACATATAGAGTAAAAGGCAAATGCTAGAATTTGTAGTTCTATAATGTCTTTTAATGAATTTGAGAAGAATGCTGGATTGAGGTGAGTTGCTAAAGATCAACAAGAGCTGCACAAAAGTGCAGGTTATTGCCTGAAGGGTGGAGGTGATGAGCTTTGATTTCTGTTTTCTTTAGAGTTTCCAGTCTCTCTCTGCTCCTCCTGAATCTACAGATGCAAATGACAATCCCTTCAGTTCTCTCTCCTTTTTTGATGGCGTGAGAGAATCTGTCTGTCAGCTGAGAGACAAACTGGAGGATTTCTTCAAAGAGGAGCTCAAGAAGATCTCAGACAGAGGTAAAGTCCAGGGCCCTTATGTATTAAGCTTTGTGTAGATTTCATCTTAAAAGTGTGAATACGCACAAAAGGCAGATTATGAATAGACACAAAAATTTTCTGATTTGTAAAACCATACATGCGCCTGAATCTGCGCAAAATCCCATTTATAAATTGCAGTCAGTGGAAGATTGAACATCTTACAATACCAAATACATCGAGTTACAATACCAAACAGAAACAAGTAGGTTATTTTGGCAACTAACTTATTTATTTTCAACTTTCTTAATTATACATTTATACTATAATAATAATAATAATAATAATAACATTTATTATAGTATGTATGTACACTCACCGCCCACTTTATTAGGTACCCCATGCTAGTAACGGGTTGGACCCCCTTTTGCCTTCAGAACTGCCTCAATTCTTCGTGGCATAGATTCAACAAGGTGCTGGAAGCATTCCTCAGGGAGTTTGGTCCATATTGACATGATGGCATCACACAGTTGCCGCAGATTTGTCGGCTGCACATCCATGATGCGAATCTCCCGTTCCACCACATCCCAAAGATGCTCTATTGGGTTGAGATCTGGTGACTGTGGAGGCCATTTTAGTACAGTGAACTCATTGTCATGTTCAAGAAACCAATTTGAAATGATTAGAGCTTAGTGACATGGTGGAAGTAGCCATCAGAGGATGGGTACATGGTGGCCATAAAGGGATGGACATGGTCAGAAACAATGCTCAGGTAGGCCGTGGCATTTAAACGATGCCCAATTGGCACTAAGGGGCCTAAAGTGTGCCAGGAAAACATCCCCCACACCATTACACCACCAGCACCAGCCTGCACAGTGGTAACAAGGCATGATGGTTCCATGTTCTCATTCTGTTTACGCCAAATTCTGACTCTAACATCTGAATGTCTCAACAGAAATCGAGACTCATCAGACCAGGCAACATTTTTCCAGTCTTCAACTGTTCACTTTTGGTGAGCTCTTGCAAATTGTAGCCTCTTTTTCCTATTTGTAGTGGAGATGAGTGGTACCCGGTGGGGTCTTCTGCTGTTGTAGCCCATCCGCCTCAAGGTTGTGCGTGTTGTGGCTTCACAAATGCTTTGCTGCATACCTCGGTTGTAACGAGTGGTTATTTCAGTCACTGTTGCCCTTCTATCAGCTCGAACCAGTCTGGCCATTCTCCTCTGACCTCTGGCATCAACAAGGCATTTCCGCCCACAGAACTGCCGCTCACTGGATGTTTTTTCTTTTTCGGACCATTCTCTGTAAACCCTAGAGATGGTTGTGCGTGAAAATCCCAGTAGATTAGCAGTTTCTGAAATACTCAGACCAGCCCTTCTGGCACCAACAATCATGCCACGTTCAAAGTCACTCAAATCAACTTTCTTCCCCATACTGATGCTCGGTTTGAACTGCAGGAGATTGTCTTGACCATGTCTACATGCCTAAATGCACTGAGTTGCCGCCATGTGATTGGCTGCTTAGAAATTAAGTGTTAACGAGCAGTTGGACAGGTGTACCTAATAAAGTGGGCGGTGAGTGTATGTATGTACAATTGTTACAATTTTGAATCATTATTATAATAACAATTATTAGAAAAATGTTGAAGGTAAATTCACAAGTGTGATGCATTAATTATATTAACCCATTAAAGGTCCCATATTGTACACCTTTCTGAAATTTTATTTTAGGTTTTGATGTCCTTAAGAATATATATTTGCGGTATAAGTACCAAAAACCATCTCAATATATTTTTACCGGAGCTCTGCTAAGAACAGATCGATTTTGGCCCGCCTAATTAATATTCATGAGTAGGGTTGGGTATCGGTTGGGTTTTATCCGATACCAGTACCTACTCTGTATTTTTTAAACGGTTCCGGTGCCTAAACGGTTCTTGAAACGGTACTTAAGTAAACGAAACCGCACACACTTTATAAAAAAATAATACCCTTTTATTTACAGGGCCAAACTGGACACAACATTAACTTAAATCTTTAAACAATATAAATTCAAATAATAATCAAACCAATATAAAATAAAAATTCACATTTACATAATATCAAATAAAACAATATTGTATCAAACAATGTAATAATACTGGAGATTAATAGAGATTACTAGCAGGCAGAGCTGCCAACTCTCACGCATTGACCGTGAGACTCACGCAATTGACCCTTTTCACACGCTCTCACACATCCATTTTCTCACGCAGAGAAAAATCGGTGGACAAAGAGGACACTGACACCGACAGACAAGGTTACTTTTGATATGGAACAAATCCACAGCTGTCAGATTCTGTCAATATTTTTACGAGATTCACACAATAAATAACGTTTTGGCTCTTTGAAATGTGACAGATCGCTGTAGCGCGTCAGTTCAAAAGGCACGTGATACAGCAGCCTACAAATACAAATCCACTCCTTCTTAGCTACGCAGCGTTGAGTGAACCTATGAAAGAGAACATCTCTGGTTACTGGTGTAACCTATGTTCTCTCAATAGGGAACGAGACGCTGCCAAGCTCCTTGCGCTGCCGACCAGCTTCCTTTTTCGGCAAATAAATCTAAGGAGCAGATGGCGCGCGCGCGCCAACATAATATGACGACGTAAGTGCGTCGAGGCGGCGCCCGCGCCATCAGCCAATGAATTGGCTTGATTCTATATGGATTCAGACTATCGGCACACCCAGAGGGCGTTCTGACGCGTAATTTTACACGTGAAATGCAGCCAAACCTTGCGAGCAAGAGCGCGCATGCGAGACAGAAGAGACTGTGCGTGTGTGTGTGTGTGTGTGTGCGCGCGTGTGTGCCTAATTAAGTCAGGCACCGAAATCAGGCACCGAAATTGTCGTTCTTATTCGGTCTGGTTACTACCGTTTACGTCGGAACCGGTTTCCTATTGGCACCGAGTTTCGGTACCCAACCCTATTCATGAGCCTCTCTTCTGATTGGCCTGTTGTTTTCTGAGTGACGCACGCCCAGGCCAACCACAGGTAACTAAAGTAATGTATGCTGTAGCCTGATATGGCTTTGTGATGCTCATAAGTAAGGTAAATAAACACCTGTAATGATGAACATTACTGAGGAAAATGTTATCCAGCCATATATGTTCGAGCCGGACTCAGACCCTGAATCGGTAACGACAGGAGACAACCAACCACCTCCTCAAATGCGCTTTCAGAATGTTAAGAGTATTGCGTCATTGTAAGAGTATTATAATTACCATTACATCAATGCTGTACGCAGATTCAACGTTAACGCTAATTGAAACAGTCTGTAAACAAACTTAAATTCGATGTAAACCTCCAAAATATGTACGTTGATAGCTAGTTATACACTGATTTTGAAACACTTAACTGCTTTATAATATGTAACGAAAGCAGACACTGAAAGCAGTAAGCTACGTAACTGTCGTAACGTGCTTTCCTACTGATACAGTAAATTGACGTGTGTAGCGGGACCTTAAGAGGAGAAAACTACCTCTAGATATGCACGACTACCCCACCCTGTTTGACCAGGGAAATATTAATACTGGTGAATTTAACCACCTACAAGGGACACACAGGAGCGTGGTTTTTTTTAAAGGAGGGCCGGAGGCGTGGATACAAACAAATAAAAAAGCTTTATTTTAGTAGTCAACAACAATCTTAAAAGACAACATTAAAATACTAGGTCAACTTTCATCCTTCAACATTCATGACTTTTAAAGGAACCAAAAAGGAGGCAGAGGCTTAACAATGGCAGGTACTCTATTTTAGTGAGCACAAGGCTCCTATAATCACTCTTATCACCCTGTGCACAGATATCAACACACGCACTCCAATAAGGTTAACCATGGACGCACAGCACTCAGTGACAAATCCTCCACCACCGCACGTGAGGGCCTACTAGCGGCCTGCCCTGAAGCCACGGATCCTATAACGAAAGCAAATTTACCACACTGATACATTTTTTCTATGTACATTTTTGAAATGCACTTTCTATAATTGAATTCTATAATTGAATTGAATTGATCTCAGCATTCATCAAGGACACTTAATAATTACAAAAAAACAATAAACATTTACATTAATAAACCAAATAAATCATGAAACAATACTACAATAATGGGGTTCACAATTGGTACCAAAGCTGGGTGTATGTTCACCTCACTGTCCCTCTAACAACACCCGTAAAGCAAAACAAAGATATAGCAACAAAAAAAAAACACTACAAGAAACTTCATAAAACAAGTCAAATGACATATCAATTCTCTAATTGCACCGCGAGGATCGAGGAGTGATGAGCTTCCAGAGGAGTTATGAGCAAGGATACACAGGTGTATCCTTTACGGAAGTGTTTTATCGACTAAACGTGACGCACATATCACATACCCTTCACATCTGTCACAATAATTTTAATTTATACTTTACCTTTGCAGTTTATATAAACCACACATCTCAAATATTTCAACAGGGTATCTTGCTTTATTATTGTTTATTATGAATTTCTTAAATAACCAAACTAATACAACATAAGGGCAGATCCTTTGAGCGCAGCTGATAACACTATGAAGTGACGCTCCAGTGATCAAGTATTCCAATGTATAAAAAAAATGCTTTCATTCGATTCCTCCGTCCTCATTTTCTTTCCTTGCAGCCTTCCCTCGCATCCGACAGCGGGTGGAGCTGAAACATTAGGAAAGTAAGTGAGGAAAGGAAACGAGGATGCACAAATAAGAATTGAGAAGCACCCATGGTCACACTTCCTGGTTCTGGTAAGAACTCGAGCTGCTGCATTTTGGACCAGCTGTAGTTTATTGATTAAGCGTGCAGGGCAACCACCCATAATAGCATTACAATAATCTAGTCTTGATGTCATGAACGCATTAACTAATTGTTTCCGCATTTGTCATTGAGAGCATATGACGTAATTTAGATATATTTTTAAGATGGAAAAATGGGGTTTTACAGATACTATTCACGTGACTTTCAAATGAAAGATTGCTATCAAAGAGCACACCCAGGTTCCTAACTGACGACGAAGACTTAACAGAGCAGCCATCAAGTGTTAGACAGTATTCTAGGTTATTACGCGAGGACGTTTTTTGTCCAATAATTAGAATCTCTGTTTTTTCAGAATTTAGTAGTAGGAAATTATCCAGTTACTTTACTTGAAGGGGTGTGCATAAGACTAACATGACACCTTCATAATCATGACATTACATATGTCATGAATATGAAGTAGGTTTTATGCATGTTTATGACAACTGTTATTAAGTGTCTTTCGCTCAATAATGACATTTTGAATGCAAATATGACATTGTTTAAGATATCTTTGTTATGACATCTTGACAAAAACCATAACATCATAACTTGTCAATGTCTTTGTCCCTTCATTTGCTTTATAATAAATTTTTTGTTGTTTGTTTTTAAATCGAGATCGAGCATTTTCAGTCGTGGGCCCAAGGCTGTGGAATGATTTGCCTGTGCATGTCAAATTGGCCCCCAGCCTTCACATTTTTAAATTACGACTTAAAACTCTTTTTTTTATTCATTGGCTTTTAAACCTGCTTGAGAGTTGTATTCTGCATTTTTATTTTCTTGTCTGTCAAAAAAAAGCATAACAAAAAAAAAGTTTTGCGTTCACATCGAACTCGAATTTAGCATCTGGAGCGACTGATTTCCATGTTAAGTCAATGTAAAGACGCGTTGATGCGCGTCTGGAGGTCCTGCGGCGCGATAGACGCGATTTCGCCTCGTTCATGCGAAATAGGCAAATTGAGCGTCTTGCGCGAGTGATTTTATTTGGTGCTTTTTGTGCAATAATGCATTGAAAGCGAATTCGCGTCTGATGCCCGAGTTGAAAAATCTGAACTTTGGCGTCTGTTCACGCCGGATTAACCAATCAGGAGCCTGCTTGCTGCTGTCACTTGGTGAAGTGACGTGATAAACGGGGCAGGCACACCCGGAGTCACTCATTCAATAATAACTCTAACTTATTTTATATGTTTGGCCTCAATACATTATTTCGTAATATTACTAATGCCTGGTGTGGTTCTACTGCACAACAAAGCAAATATTTTATCACATAAAAACTTGATTTCAATATATATGAGACTTAATATATACTATTTATTCCATTTCTAAATCTAGATTATATGAAACATTATCATTCTAATGTAAAGACAACCAATATTCTTTAGTGTATAAGAACATAGTTCGTGTATGGACAGTGTTGTGTGAGAAAAAAAAAATCACAGGACAAGTTTATTTACTTTTGGAGGCTGGGTCCATTTATCATCAAAACAAAAATAAATTACAGATTATTTTGCAGTAATTACCAGAAGAAAGAAATGGCACAGACCTACAGTATAGAATTATTCAGGACATCAAAGAAGGAATGAAATTGTTCAGCTATGTTTAACTATAAATGTGACACGGAAAAATTGCAGTCATACATTTCTGAATGAGATGAAGAAAAACTCCAAATATGGGATTGTTTACCATGTTATATTAATAATAGGACTACTAATAATGTATTATTTTATCATTTTACCTTATATACTAACGTGGAAAACCTGCCATTTGAAAAAGTTAGTGACTCAGGGTCTAAACTTAATAAATGTGCATGTTGTGGTGGACCTGGCCTTGAATGTGGGTCTATTTCGCTTCAAATACTCGCTTTATACACCCGTCCAAAATTTTAGATTCAAAATTTTAAAGCGTCCAACTAGACGCGATAGAAGCGACTTGTGACGCTCAGTTCGCGTTCGGTGTGAACGCAGCATAACTCATGTGTTTATAATCTGTCCGAAATCATGTCAATGTCCAGCACTTTGGTCAACCTTGGTTGTTTTAAATGTGCTTTACAAATAAAGATGGATTGGATTGGATATCCTGTTGAAGATCATATTAGAAATGTCTTAGGAACAGATGCAGAGATCATTTTCTCTTGACATGATAATCACACTCTTCATGTCTGTTGATTTCCACAGTCACTTTCACCAACATTGTTCCCAGGACCAGGAACGACTTCCTACAATGTAAGTAACTAAGAAAAACAGCTCAAACTAAGTGTAAAGACTGAGTGTGTTGATGTTCTTCCTGTAGAAGGAGAAAGAAAACATGATATAAGAGTTTTATAGTTGATCATGTAAATGATTTTCCCTTTCGAAACGTTTACGCATATTGCGTCTTTGCAAGATGCTATGGGGAAAAACTCCTTTTTTTCCAATTTAATGAAGCCTTTTATTCAATAACGCAGTGCTACTGCATAGCCATAACAGTGCAGAGCTCTGGTGAACCTATGGTGAAGCAGCGCATCTGCGTGAGCCAATCGGGCCGCATCTCCCTGCAGCTAGGGGATTCCCTATCAGGTGAGACTCAGAGCATATTCTCATGTCGCTTGCCATGCCCGCCCTCACAAGCCGTGTGCATTGAAGACTAACGCTCTCATTACGAGAGCGTGAGTCTCGCCTCTCTAAAGAAAGCGACTCCCCTCGTTCTCCAAGGTCCCCTTTTCTCAATCATAAGATGAAGAAACAATGGAACCGCATTCGTTGAATGAATGGGACTAAGTGAGCTCACACCAGTTTATTTCCTGCACGTCTCACTCTCTCTGCAGTGAGGGGATTCCCCAGTGCGAGCACAGCGCTGACTTCTCTCAGCCAAAACAGCGCCAACAATGACACTCTCCCCTGTGACTATCAGGTGAGACTCATAGAGCATATTCTCATGTCACTTGCCAGGCCCACCCCCGCAAGACAATCTCACTATGAGAGCGCGAGTCTCACCTAGCTGCGGTCACAGATCGCTTTCTCTAAAGAAAGTGACTCCACCCCTTGTTCTCTCAATCATGAGAAGAATGGATTCCCACAGCGCTAATTATGACATTCTCCCCTGAGACTCATACAGCATGTCTCCCTATAAGACCTGCTTTTCGCCTGCATTTGTTCTAAAAACTCAGCGAGTGTGTTGCTTGCCGGGGCCACGCCAACACAAGCCACGTTCATCAAAGATTAACACACTCGCCTGGAGTGCGTGAGCCTTGCCTCACTGCATTCGCAGACCGCTTGCCCTAAGGAAGCGGCTCTTCCCCTGGTTCTCTACTGTTCTCTCCCTCTCAGAAGCTTAAGATGCAGAAACAATGTAGTCACAGGGCTGAGGGAACGGGGCAAAGTGAGCCCACACCTGCCTATGTCCTTTGCGTGTTACTCTCCCCTCAACACGAGGCGCAGCCTGTAACACTTCAAACAAGATGGAAGCTCCCACTGTGAGAGCGTAAGTCCTCTCGCTGCAGTCCAGCAGCTACCTAGGCACTGTAGCAGAGCCGTTCAGCCAAGCGCAACTCATTTATCTTTATTCTGTAACAGGTGCTGTTCTCCCGCCTCAACGCAAAACGCAGCCTGTAACACTTAAGCTATTGACACTCAACTTGGGCAATGCAGGCCATCCCTGGAGTGTTGAGCTGGATTTTGGGGACAATCAATTGAGCTCCCTCACCATCCCTTTCATAAAGAAAATGGATGCAGCTCTCTCCCCCTGAGACAGAAGGGAATGCGCATCCTGAATTATTCCGATGACTTGCTCATCCTGGCCCAGTCAGAGGCAAAATGGACTTTTCACAGAAATGCCTAGAACTCAGAATCAACCTAGCCAATATCTCACTGTCTCCCAGCCAGAGAATCTCTTTCCTGGGGGCCGTCCTTGACTCAGCCCAAATGCAGGCCTGGCTAACACCCAAGCGTGCTCAGAATATCCAGCAGCTCGTAATGTTGTTCAGACTAGGGGCCTTTTCCCCTCTCAGAACCTTTCAGAAGATGCTAGGCCTGATGGCCTCCGCATCATCAGTACTTCCGCTGGGCTTGCTGCACATGCAACCCCTGCAGTATTCATTGTTCTCCTCTTATAGGCACAACGCAATCTGCACTCTCTGAGAGTGGTGCACCTGCCGGGCAGACTGAACCAGGGAGCTGACATGCTGTCCCAGGTCAACATGGACCTTGCATCCCCAGACAGTTCAAACAATTCCGAGTACCTTCACCAAAGCAGGTCGACCTCTTACCTCCAAAGACAACTTTCACTGCCCAATGTTCTTTACGAAGAGCAGGGATGTGCTGGCCCACGAATGGCCAAGCCTCCCCCTTACACTTTTCCCCGTTCACACCTCTCCCTCGGGTTATCAAACGGACCAGGGAAGACAGATGCATAGTCCTTCTCATGGCCCCTCTCTGCCGGACCCAAACTTGGTTCCCAGAGTTGATTATGCTGCAAACAGCAGCCCCATGGCCAATTCCACTGAAGAAAGACCTCCTTTCCCAGGCGAACAGGACAATCTGGCATCCCCAGCCCAAGCTTTGGGCCCTCCGTGTGTGGCCCCTCAGCGGGACCTTATGGACCTACCAATGAGAGTCCTAAACTATATCTGAGGCTAGAGCCCCTTCCACGAGATGCCCGATTGGTGCTCAGCCCGGAGCCAAGATACTACTTCATATAAAGTACGGCTGGTGAATTCCTTTCTACAAGAGCTACTGGACACGGGTCGCACCCCCTCCACGCTAAAAGTCTATGTAGCGGCCTTAGCAGCATTCCACGCTACTGTGGATGGCCAATCGTTGGGTAGAACCAACCTGACTGTTCACTTCCTAAAAGGAGCAAGGAAGCTCAACCCGCCTCGTCCTCTTACCATACATCTTGGGACCTATCAACAGTCCTTAGGGCACTCGCTTGAGCCATTACAGTCGGTAAAACTAAGGCCACTTTCACTCAAGACCGCACTCCTGCAAGCATTAGCATCGGTCAAGCGAGTGGGTGATTTACAAGCTCTCCGTCAGCGCTTCCTGCCTTGAGTTTGGGCCTAGGGACTCCAAAGTCATCCTCAAGCCAAGGCACGGCTACATCCTGCTGGATAGTGGCTGCCATCGCTTTGATGAGCCTTCAATGCCCCATCAGCATCAGAGCACACTCCACAGTTGGCATGGTCTCTACCTTGGATTTACCCCAATTGGCTCACGCAGATGCGCTGCTTCACTATAGGTTTGTGCAGTTCCCACTGCTCAGCCAAAATGCCCGTGCAGAGCTCTGCACTGTTATGGCTGTGCAGTAGCACTGCGTTATTGAATTAAAGGCTTAAAGAAAATCGTAGATAAAGGAGTTTTCCCCATAGCGTCTAGCAAAGACGGAATATTTGTTCCCGTTATCTCAGGGAACCGATGTTACGTCAGTAAACAAGACGATTTGCACAGGATATCTGGTAATCTGTACTGATACAATGCAGATATACTGAACATGAAGAGTGCAGATACTCTGAAATTTTTTTTATTTAACATGAAAAGTTTGAGGTAATACTTTGAGGTGATAATTTATACAAAGTAGTTTTGACTTGAATCATCATAAATCATCATAAATTCCTTGCCAAGGAAAATCATTTTTACAAAATTAATTTTCTTAAAGAATTTTTCAAATTAAAGAGACAAAATATTTATGAGATGTTAAAATTTTTAATTATTCTGTACATTCAAAAAACAGTTAGTTCAATCACAAATAACTCAATGAAAAACAGAACAATTCAATTCAATATAAAGGGAAACATCCCCACCTAGTTTTGAACATGCACAATTCTACATGAATAAAACAATTAATCCATAAAACAAATAACACATTTTACAAACATACCTCCATAATGAGGAAACAAAACGTGGAAATAAGGGATCCAATGCATAGAGAGTAAATCAGTTCTACATAAAACACAAGATAATGCACAAATTAATTAAAATTGTGCCATGTAATACAAAGTCAAAACAAATAACAAATTTGACGCCAAACACATATGAACAGTTCCCTTAGTAGTTCATCGCAGGAAAAATCCAGAACAAATCAAGTATTTATGTGTTTTATACACTTTTAACTGATAATCCTCCGACTGCTCAAAACGTGCAACTTACCCACAATTGTCGTTAGTTCTACAGTAGGCGGTCCCCATTCCACATGTTAAAGGGGACATATCATGCTTTTAAATCGTTCCTTTTTACATATAAATCATACATTTGTGGTCTACATAAAGCGGAACTGCAATGCTTGGGTCTGAATTCTTCATTATTATAGCTCCACAGGCCCCTTTTCTACCCCTTTTCTGATGTGCGTCTGAGAGCAACTCGTTTTGGTGTGGTCTCTTTAAATGCAAATGAGACACTTCATACCCCGCCCCCTCTCCAGGCTGCAGAGGTGACACTCTGTTCAACTCCACCCCGTTTGGCCATTTTTGTAGTTTGATAGCAGAGATACGATTATCTAGCGGCACAGAAACTTTTTATTCACGCGTTATTAACAAAATGTCAACAACGGAAGACTTGTCCATCAAGCCTTACATGTTCGAGCCAGAGTAGGACCCGGAGCGAGATGAAAATGAAGACGACGAACCTGCAGAACAACGTCTTCATCAGTGTTGGGCAGTAACCCGTTACTGTAACGCAGTTACTTTTGACAGTAACTCATACTGTAACGCATTACATTTTAAATAAATTAACTCCGTTACCGTTACCATATGGTGCGTTGTCCGTTACTTTTTTAAATTAATTAATTTTGGCTGAAGTGTAGCCAACAGCCTAACCTAACCTGTTTACAGCAGCGACGCATTGTAGGATTGGTGGTAGGGTTGCCACCCGTCCCTTAAAATACGGAATTGTCCCGTATTTACAAGTAAAATGATGCGTCCCGTATCAAATCAATAAGATTTGTCCCGTATTTTACATAAGGCCCACACATAGCCTAGTTGGATAAAAACATAAGGATTTACTATACTAATAGCAAATAGCCTATAAAGAAATCAATTTCACAATAATGTTACATTATGATTAGAATCAAATGAATTTTGTCCATTTTCCAAACTTAGAAAATGCACATTTATACGGGATGAATTTTATAGGCCTAAAATATTGTTTTGTAATTCTGTGAATTACACTGCACAAACCAAAGTAATACTACCCACCGGATGAAGAAGGGTTGGCTCTCAGTCTCCACAGAACAAAATATTCATTTTATTTTATTTATTTTATTTTTAGTGTTCGCATTTATGAGGAAAAACAATGTTACGGACGTGACAGTTCTCCGTTACGGACGTGAGCGCTCTGAAAGCAGCACTAAAATATGCTTTAAAACTTTCACAGAGACATCAAACAGAAAGCACAAAACCTTTCTTTCAAATGAAGTTAGTTTTGCATTAATTGTATCTTAATTTTAATCAATGTTTCATCAACCAATTGCCTGGATTTAATAAATAAGTAATATAGCAGATGATAGATAATCACGAAACGGAGGCGCCAGCGGGTGAACTGGAGCTTGTCTCATAAATGAACCGAAACTCAGCGTATAAGGTAGCCTACTTGCCTCACAGACATGTCTACTTTTAAACAGAACAATTCAAAATGAAAGACAACAGACTACAGACTGCTCTCTGCTTATGTAATCCGTATGAAATGTGCATTTCTCTCTGGCGCGTCTACTGCGAAGATCGTGAGTCAGCATAGCAAGTCACCTCAGAAATCCTTGTGATATATTCAGTTTGTGCTGGTCTGACTTAAATAAAATAGAGTTTAAAAATTACTTTATGTTTAAGTCAGTTTTGCGTTCGTAAAGACCATAACGCATAAAAGGGCATTAATGGGACCATTAAAGAATGTCTTTTTTTAAAAGTAACTAAAAAGTTACTTTTAACAGTAATGCATTACTTTTTGGTGTAAGTAATCAACAAAGTAATTGAGTTACTTTTTGAACGAAGTAACTAGTAACTGTAACTTTTCCGTGAAAAATAAAACTCAACCAGGCACTTCGAAGAGGTTATGATGCTGGGAGACGGTGTAATGAAGCGTGTGGGTTACTACTAGAGCCCGTCCGATATATCGGCGGGCCGATATTATCGGCCGATATTAGGCATTTTCCTAACTATCGGTATCGGCATTTATAATGGCCGATAAATGAATATTTTAAAAAATGCGGGTGTGGTGATTCATGTAAGGGTGGCGCTGCCAATAAAGCACCTAAAAGCTGTCACAAAAAACTGGCAAAAGTAATGATTATGAATACAACAAATATAGCAAGGAGACATTTTAATTGTTTATTAATAAACAAGTGTTTTGAGTCAGTGTCAGCCAAAGATGAAGTTGACGATGCTGACTCGCGATCTTCAGTGAACGCGCGCCAGAGAGAAATGCACATTTCATACGATTACATAAGTCTGTCTGTCTTTCGTTTTGAATTGTTCTTTTTAAAAGTAGACATTTCAATATAGATATATTTCGATTCTCAGGTCTATACGCTGAGTTTCGGTTCATGAGACGAGCTCCAGTTCACCCGCAGGCGCCTCCGTGTCGAGATTATCTTTAATCTGCTATATTTACTTCTTAAATCCAGGCAATTGGTTGATGAAACATTGATTAAAATTAAGATACAATTAATACAAAACGAAATTCACTTTGAAACGAAAGGTTTTGTGCTTTCTGTTTGATGTCTATGTGAAAGTTTCAAAGCATATTTTAGTGCCGCTTTCAGAGCCCTCACGTCCGTAGTAGTGCTGAACTGTCGCGTCTGTAGGCTAACACTGTTTTTTCCTCATAAATGCGAACACGAAAAATAAAATAAAATAAAATGAATATTTTATGTAGCCTACTTGTGATTTGCGCAGTGTAATTCACAGAATTGATTTCTCTGTATACCAGCCTCTGTCACGTATTGTGTGAGCTTGTGACTATTGCAAGCGCGCAGCTGAGAAGTCCTGATTATATTGTCTGCTATATTTACTTCTTATGTATTAATAAATCCAGGCAATTGGTTGATGAAACATTGATTAAAATGCGTGGCGCGAGCGACAAATCTCCGACAGTAAACTGATTCTGCTTTGTCTCGGGTAAACAGCTGTTGTGACGCGAGCAATAACGGCCGCGTCCGGTGTAGACACAGTGTTAAAGCTCATTCTGCCTATAACGCTACGTTACAACATCAAGCAATATTCCAATAATTTATATAATTATAACACTTTATATAGGGCCATTTTGCATTAAGAGTAGCCTAGTTTCACGTTTAGTACATTTTGCTTACTAATTATTTAAAATAGTATAAAAGTACTGTACATATGTAATTAAAAACGTTTTCATTATGATATTATTAATTTTACTTTAGTAAAAAGATCTGAGTTCTTCCTCCACTGGTAGAGATTAGAGGAATTAAGACTAAAAATAGAAGATAATAAGGTTTTGTCAGTGACACTTTTTATATATTTATTGATACAAGTTATGACTAAATTAAAAGACAAAGTCGTTAGTGAAGATTATGCAAAAGTATTTAGAATATAATATAATTTAATATAATATAACATGCAATGCAAACTAGTTTGGTTACAGCTCAACTGTATAATTCTCATTCTATCATTCCCCCTGCCTCCATTACATATCTGTGTCACACAAGTGTTTGATTACCACATTTGAGTGATCATTGCAAAACGTGTTTATAAAATATATTTATTCTGTTTATAAATACTGTGTAAAGTACCCATCAAAAGTTTGTACACACCAATAGGAAAGTGTCCAAACTTTTGACTGGTATACTGTACTATAATACACATAAATAATATTGCTACTGTATTATAATATACACATAAATAATATCGTCCGATATATCGGTATCGGGCTTTTTTTACTCCCTAATATCGGTATCGGCATCGGCCCCCAAAAATCCATATCGGTCGGGCTCTAGTTACTACATCCAACAACCGAACATTAGACGTGCCCTCTCGTAACTTCTGCATCCTTGAGCTTGGACTACAAAATCGCAGCGAGAAATAAAAATGGCGGATTGCTCGAAGTGTTGGGCCGGGAGTCAATGTCCTTATTTGGCAGTTCCGCTGCAAATACTGTGACGTAATTGTAAAAAAAAAACGTCATAGAGAATCAAAAAATTTAACAGGTTGCAAAATATGACCAAAAAAGAATATAAAGATATCAACAAAGCACCTGAAGAGACTAATTTCCACTTTTCTGTACTTATAAAAACTCCAAATATACAACAAAATGCATTTACGGGCTAAAAAAGTGGATTTAGCATTATATGTCCCCTTTAAATGTCATCACGTATGCCCACAGATGGCGCTGTTCATATTTATGTATTATTTAACACTTTTACACTCTGTTACATATGCTAAATTTAGTTCAGAAAAGGTTCCTAAAGTCATGACCTTCTTACAATGTACACTTACAAAGTATCTTACAATGTGTAACATGGGATGAGCAAGTATGAAGAGACTGGTCTCAGGGTATGTTTACACAACAACGATGTACTTAAATGGAAAAGTTTTTCCTTTTGTGTTTTTCTCTGTACAGAAGACACCATTGTCAAAATGATCCCCGTTCACACTAGGGGTGTCGCAATATACCGGTATTGACGATAATCGTGATATTCAAAGCTTGAAATATCGACATCGTGTTAATTTAGAGTGTGGCAATATACCGGTACTGGCGATAACCACGATGTTTAAAATGAATAGGACTTTTATGATAACATGACACGTATACTCCAGCGCCAGTTGAGGTGGCAGTAGTATTGCACCCGCTGACATCTATCAAATGAGAAGAAGACGCAGCGCGCGCCCGCGCAGCCACTCTGGTATGGGAGTTCTTCGGCTTCAAAGAAAACAGCACTTTAAAGGGGGTCGCACACCGGACGAGAAGCGCAGAGAATTCTTTAAAATTCGAACACATTATTTTCTAGGAGTTTACACACACCACCGGCACCATTCGGCGTCTGTCCGCGACGCCCAGCAATGGCTCGGATTTTCAGGTGAGATTCTCGAATCATTCAGTTAACGGATGCGCTCTGACTGAGGTAAAGTGTTCAGACTGCAGACTTAGCAACGATTGTATTTAATTGTACAGTACAATCATAACACAGACATGATCTTAATTTCATAATGTCCTTAAACATAACAATATTGCTGGCCATGAACTGAGAAAGTGCGCGTCAGGTGTGCTACATGCGACGCGGCGCGGAGCTGCACTTCTCGTCCGGTGTGCGACCCCCTTAAGCCCAATCTGCAGAATGTGTAGCCACCAACCTTTTTACCCATCTCCGTGTCCATCACCCTGCGGATTACGCTATTTTACAGAGAGTAGCCTAAATTGCGATTATTTTAATAGTCATGGAATGGGAAATGTGACATTAACCTGTTAACAGCGGGTTTTTGTTTTCATATGTTCAAATAAAGGGTGATTATTAAGTGCCCCGTTTTCTTTACTCGTCTTTGTGTATTTTTGTATTTGCACTTGATTTGTTTTGTTCAAATCTGCATGACTTGCACCGGCGCAACAATAGGTTTAAGAGCTTTTCAGTTCTTCAGGAAACATTCAGACAGTGTTTCGCTCCAGTTTGAAACCAGATATACTTCACATGCTTGTCTTACTTCACAAAAATGTGCATTCAAATATAAGAACGCAAGAAGTAAAAATGCAAAAAAAGAAAAATTAAATAAACAAAGTAAAAATTAATTTGACTGACTTGACATTTTTTCCCCCCAAGGTTTCTATAGATATCGCGATATATCGATATCGTGAATTATTTTGGCCACAATAACCGTGGTGTGAAAAATCTAACATCGTGACAGCCCTAGTTCACACAGATCTGCGAAAACTATTAAAAACGCTGTATTCTGCTGCCAGGCCAGTAGTTGGCGATGTCATTTTGTATAAAATAAACACTAATAGACACTGTAATAAACACTTCGCGCCATTAGACTGAAAATGTAATACGTACTTTTTACATCGTTCTCTTACGAGAGGTTCTCTCGTATTGCGTAAGTTTAGCTTACGCTACGGGAAAGATTCATCTTCTCGAGATATTGAAGCCAAAAAATTATCCTTAATTTTGTATTCATTGTCAACGCAGTGCAGCAGCTAGCAGACCAAGAGCAGGCCATATCGCGTGCTCATTGACTGCCCTGCGGGCAACTGCTGCAGCCTACCAGTGAGCCCGGCGTGACGTGACGCCCAATGAAGGGCGCCCGCGCCTTCATAGCGTCACAGCCCGCCAGAATGGGCGTGGCTTTGCGTATAAAAATAGGGGCTGTAGGCTGACATCCCTGATTTTCGTCTCTTCAGCGAGCTCTTCGCATCGCTGGATCTGAGAGAAGCCACCGCCGCCGTCGAACAAGCGAAACAGCCAGCTTAGGACAGCGCTGAGGAAGGCGGCCGTCTTTGCCACCTTCAGCCATCCGTGAGAGCTACGCTATCCAGCGACATATCCTTTTTATCTCTGTATTCTGTGTTCTACACTTCCTAAAAGAGCAGCGAGACGTCTTTTTCAAGATGTCTCGCACTTCCTATGGCTCGTGCAGAGCCGCTCAGCGTTGGAGACCGCCCATCTGCGCTCTCTGCCTGGGCCAGGAACACGCAGCCTCGCCCTCTCGATGGAGGATGCGAGCACTGCGAGGAACTTCCGATGTCGACCCTGCGGGCTCGAATCAAAGTCTTTAACCACAGCGCCGCGCGGCTAGCTCCCTTTACGTTACAAGAGTTTCCCCGCCCTCGCGCCCCCGTTTCACGCGTCATGCAGAGCCCTCTCGAGCTCTCTGCATGACCGGGAAGGACATCAACATACGCGACGTACTGGATGCGTGGTAAGAGCAGAGATTTTTATACAGTTCTGCTCGACCAACGAGCACGCGGCTAGCTCTCTTTAAGTTACAAGAGAGCTACCCCGCCCTCGCATCATGCAGAGCCCTCTCGAGCCCTCTGCATGACCCGGACGGGCATCATCTGTGTCACATGTAGGTCCCGTGCCCACTACTTGTGCGCGCGCCCTCATACAAACACTGTTCCCAGTTCTGCTCGACCAACGAGCACGCGACTAGCTCTCTTTACGTTACAAGAGAGCTACCCCGCCCTCGCGTCATACAGAGCCCTCTCGAGCTCTCTGCATGACCCGGACGGGCATCAACATACGTGACGTACTGGATGCGTGGTAAGAGCAGACATTTTTATACAGTTCTGCTCGACCAACGAGCACGCGGCTACCTCTCTTTACGTTACAAGAGAGCTACCCCGCCCTCGCGTCATGCAGAGCCCTCTGGAGCTCTCTGCATGACCTGGACGGGCTTGCGCGCCGCCGTCGAAATGTCTCGCCCTGTCAGTCCCCTTAGATAAGCCTACTGCAGCGGTGTATTTGGCAGCCAACGAGCCGGTAATGCAACCCGCTCGCCTGCACACATCCGCCGTTCTCGTGGCAACCCAGAGAAATCTCAAGTGAGTATAATGTCAGGTTATCCGGCTCACGCCGTTGGTGTCTTGAGTGTAGAAAAGGTGCCCACATCTCGGTGTTCACCCTTACACACAAGCACGATACCCCCCGTGTCTCCCACAGAGCCCCCTCTCATAAAGCTGGCAAATGCCGCTCGAGTGCTAGATGTAGGAAACGTGCCCACAACTGTGCTCACGCCTATTTTCTGCCCGCTCTGTCACACGGCCAGAACAGCCTCATACATGTCAGGTTAAAGGAGAACTCCGGCGCAAAATGAACCTTTGGTCTAATTACACATTGTTACCTAGTCAACCGTTATCTGAGATTTGTTTTCATGATTATCGAATGTAAATAGTTTTATCTCTACAAACAGTTTAGCCTATAAAGCTAGTATAACGCTAGTATATTGGGCATAGATCAATGACAAATAAAAATCACTTGTTAATACCACTAACAAGGCTCAAAATAGCCCCACACTAACACGGTAGCATAATGAGGGTCCCTACCTTCAAACCGAAGCATTGAGAACTTTGTCAGTGTCCAGACAGTTTAATAAGAAGATATTTTAAACATACAGTCAACTTCGCGTATACAGGCAGAAGCCATCTTTGAAATACAGCCTTTACCAGTCGATCTACGAACGCCGATCCAAGTGCGCTGGTGAGAATGCGAACGAGCTATAAGTTGTGATAAGGTGAGCGCGAACAGCAGGCTTGGATCGCCGTTCGTAGATCGACTGGTAAAGGCTGTATTTCAAAGATGGCTTCTGCCTGTATACGCAAAGTTGACTGTATGTTTAAAATATCTTCTTATTAAACTGTCTGGACACTGACAAAGTTCTCAATGCTTCGGTTTGAAGGTAGGGACCCTCATTATGCTACCGTGTTAGTGTGGGGCTATTTTGAGCCTTGTTAGTGGTATTAACAAGCGATTTTTATTTGTCATTGATCTATGCCCAATATACTAGCGTTATACTAGCTTTATAGGCTAAACTGTTTGTAGAGATAAAACTATTTACATTCGATAATCATGAAAACAAATCTCAGATAACGGTTGACTAGGTAACAATGTGTAATTAGACCAAAGGTTCATTTTGCGCCGGAGTTCTCCTTTAAGAATGTAAGTTACGTGCCCAGTTACGTGCCCGCTCACGAGCGCTCAAGCTTACTGACAGACACATCGCCTCCGGCGCTGCTCGCACATTACAAGTTTTCATAAACCTGGGACGTCACATGTAAAACAGCCAGCTGTCACTGTCAGCGAGCCGCCATATTTGAGTGCTCATAACTGGTCGGGCTGTGAATGTAAGTCACGTGCCCGCTCACGAGCGCGCACGCTTACTGGCAACGCTCACACGGCCATTAAAGACTCATATCAGTCAGGTTATGAATGTAAGTCCCGTGCCGCCCATGAGCGTTCACGCTTTCTAACACATACCTCTCCCCGAGCGCCGCCCGCACATCTAAGAGTCACTATAAAACACTGCGTCCCCCGCGTTTTTGAGCGCAGACCGCGACGACAGTGAATGCAGAAGTGGCACATCTACTCCGCGCAGAAATAGCGAAGCTACTGTGCAAAGGTGCTATAGAGCTGGTACCGCCTTCTCTGAGCGAGTCAGGCTATTACAGCCAATATTTTTCTCGTGCCCAAGAAGGACGGAGCCCTCAGGCCCATCTTAGATCTGAGACATTTGAACAAAGTGCTTTTGAAAAGGCCGTTCAAAAATGCTTACGACCAGGAAAATCCTCGCGCACGTTCGCCCGAGGGACTGGTTTATCTCTCTCGATCTGAAAGATGCCTATTTTCAGATTCAGATAATACCCCGTCACAGGCCATTCTTGAGATTCGCCTTCGACGGTCAGGTTTATCAATACACCGTCCTGCCGTTCGGCCTGTCTCTAGCACCCCGTACATTTATGAAGTGCATGGACGCGGTGCTCGCCCCCCTGAGGAGTCAGGGGCTGCAAATAATGAACTATCTGGACGATTGGCTGATATTGGCACAGTCAGAGACAGAACTGCTTTCTCACATAACAGTGCTTCTCAGTCACCTGGAACGCTTGGGTCTCACGGTCAACTGGACCAAGAGCTCATTACTGCCCAGCCAGTCAATTTCCTTTTTAGGAATAGAACTGGATTCTGTGGCCATGACGGCTCGTTTATCGACACAGCGCGCGCGCGTGCGCCGTGTTCGCAACCTAGCCGCATCTTTCCAGAAGGGCAGCTTTCTCCCTTTGAAAACGTTTCAAAGGATGCTAGGCTGTATGGTATCAGCTGCAGCGGTGCTTCAGCTGGGCCTACTGCGCATGCGCCCGCTCCAACGCTGGTTGAATGCTCGCGCGTCTCGCTGAGCTTGGGTTTCTGGCGGCCAGAAAATCAGAGCGACTCAGACCTGCATAGCGGCTCTGCAGCCTTGGTTAGTAGCCGGCTAGTACCAGAAGGGAGTAATGATGGGAACCATCTCTTATCGGAAAGTCATTTCGACAGAAATGACTTGGCCAGTGGTCGGACCAAGAGAAGTGTTTTCACATAAACTGTCTGGAAATGATAGCGGTCGAGAACGCCCTGAAGTGCTTCCTCCCGTTCATACAGGGCCAACATGTTCTTGTCCGCTCGGACAACATGTCTGTGGTATCCTATGTAAACCGTCAGGGCGGTGTCAGATCCAGAAATCTCTGCAGTCTGACGGAACGCCTCCTTATTTGGTCCCAGATGCACCTGCGCTTGCTGAGGGCGGCGCATGTGCCTGGCCATCTAAACGACGGCCCAGACAAACTATCCAGGGACAACGTTCCCCCAGGGGAATGGTCCCTGCACCCCCAAACGTTCCAGAAACTGTGGCGCCTATTCGGCAGAGCGGAAGTCGACCTATTTGCATCAAGTGACAACGCTCAATATCCGATGTTCTTTTCAAAGGACGAGGAAGCGCTGGCCCAGGTTTGGCCCAGCCTCCCACTATATGCTTTCCCTCCGGTCTCTCTGTTACCACAGGTGATCAAGAGAATCAGGGAAACGCGCCACTCTGTGCTCCTCATAGCCCCGCGTTGGGAGAATCAGATTTGGTTCCCGGAACAGCACGGCTGTCACATACAGCTCCGTGGCCGATTCCGGTGAGGGCAGATCTCCTCTCTCAGGCTCGCGGTGCGATCTGGCATCCCCATCCAGAGCGCTGGTCTCTGCACGCATGGTTGATCAATGGGTACTCGTTACCCTGCCAGAAGGAGTGATGAACACGATCAAGCAGTCTAGAGCTCCTTCCACGAGAAGGCTCTACGCGTCTAAATGGTCTGTGTTCTCCAGATGGTGCACCGACAGAGGACATGCAGGGTGGCGCATCTGCTCACTTTCCTACAAGAGTTTTTGGATAAGGGGAGGTCCCCATCCACGCTCAAAGTATATGTGGCGGCCGTGGCAGCGTTCGGAGAATCGACGCACGGCCAGTCACTTGGAAGACATGAGTTGGTCATCCGCTTCCTTAGAGGAGCTAGAAGGATGAACCCGCCGTGCCCCCCGTCGGTTCCTTTGTGGGATCTTACATTGGTCCTCGAGGCCCTGAAAGCTTTTCCATTTGAGTCACTAGACTCCGTGGGGTTGAAATATCTATCACTAAAAACCGTCTTTCTGACTGCACTGTCGTCAGTAAAACGTGTGGGGGACCTGCACGCGCTGTCTGTCAGCGCGTCGTGTCTTGAGTTCGGGCCGAATGACTCTAAAGTCATCCTCAGACCTAGACATGGCTATGTTCCTAAAGTGATGGGCACTCCATTCAGAGTGCAAGTTATTTCACTGTCAGCTCTGCCAGCATCTGACTGCGAAAGTGATGTGAATCCCCTCTACCCTGTCAGGGCGCTGAGGTGTTACATTACGCGCTCTGCCTCCTTCAGGCGTTCAGAACAGCTTTTTGTTTCGTTTGGTGGGCGCACCAAGGGTCTTGCCACCTCGAAACAAAGCCTGTCCAGATGGATAGTGGACGCTATAGCAACTGCATATGTGTCAACAGGTCTGCAATGCCCTCTGGGCATCAGGGCTCATTCCACAAGGGGCGTTGCCTCATCGTGGGCGTGGTCCAGTGGGATTTCTATCCATGACATATGTGTAGCGGCGGGCTGGAGCTCCCCGTCTACCTTTGTCAGGTTTTATAACCTAGAAGTTCCTGCCTTGCAGGCTAAACTTTTGTCAGTTTAAAGGAGATGTGTATTCTGCCCAGATCTTCCTGCTGAGATCGCTCTCACGTGACTCAGCTCTCCTGGTTGAGCTGCACCAGTAGGGTATGTGCCATGTGCCTATACAGACCAGCGCGCTGCTCTGTATTCCCTATGAGTGCTTAGGTACAAGTGATGGCCACCTTATTTCTTCCATTTATTGGGTTCCCCTGAAAGTTCAGGGACTCATGGTGGATGGTTGGCGCGCACGGCGTTGACAAAGTGTTCCCGTAGCGTAAGCTAAACTAACGCAATACGAGAGAACCTCTCGTAAGAGAACGATACTCGGTTACTTAACGTAACCTCGGTTCTCTCTAGAGATGGAACGAGTATTGCGTAACCGGCCGTGCTCGCGCCACGAGCGACTTCGCTTCAGTCGACGAAAAACCAGGGATGTCAGCCTACAGCTCCTATTTTTATACGCTAAGCCATGCCCATTCTGGCGGGCTGTGACGCTATGAAGGCGCGAGCGCCCTTCATTGGGCGTGACGTCACGCGGGGCGCTCACTGGTAGGCTGCAGCAGTTGCCCGCAGGGCAGCCAATGAGCACGCGATATGGCCTGCTCTAGGTCTGCTAGCTGCTGCACTGCGTTGACAATGAACACAAAATTAAGGATAATTTTTTGGCTTCAATATCTCGAGAAGATTAATCTTTCCCGTAGCGTAAGCTAAACTTTTTTTTTTTTTTTTTTTTTTTTTTTTTTTTTTATTGCAAATTAACAAAGGAATAATACATACAAGGTAGTGAGACACATATACAATACATAAGAGAGAAAAAGCACAAAAACAAAACAAAAACAACAAAATACAAAACAGCCCAGTACAGTCATCGATAAAGTGGTGTATGTAGGGACATGAGATCCTTTCTGTGATGCAAGTATGGATAGGGACAGTCCGGTGGTATCAGTATAGTTTTAGTGAAGTATTAATTATCCCAACAATCACAACAACAACAGCAATATATTAATATTAGTGGTGATAGTATCAATGATAATATTTATAATGATAATTCATGACAATAATAGGAGCATTAACTCTAGAAATCTATAATAATAGTAACAATAGTACTAATAACAATACATTTAGGTCAGTCAAAAAGATGTCACCGTACCTGCTCTAAACTCTAGGTCAGGGGGCTGATCCACAGCTGCCAGTGAGCACAACCAACAGACATCCCCACCCCCCTACCCACACAAACACCGACACCTCTCCTCTATTCAATAATCCGATTCCCCCTCACCGCCGCCAGCGACACCCAACCCCCGTAGTTATGTTTTAAGGCTCCATTGAGGTTTCCTCTAAAAAGTGCGCCGGGGCACCATAACAGGCACCTCCAAACCAAGCTCCCTTAGTTTGTTTGTGACCTGACATAACCAAATGTTATGGGTGGTTGGCCCTCTTGCCCCCTTTTTTTTCTTTTTCTTTTTTTTTTTCATGGCTTTGAGCAAGGTGTGCACTGGTTAGCTCCCCAGCCAGAGACACCACATCCAACCCAGGTATCAAATCAATATTATTCTTTAACATGAGGGAGGGATCTGGCCAGAGGCAGTGAAAGGGAGGGGCCAGTCAGTCCAATCACTAAGTCTGTAATGATTATGCCAACAGGATATGCCAGTTGTACCCACCACCAGCACCTAGAACAGACGCCCGACCCAGACCATTTATGTTTTGAACACAATTTTATACATATTTATACGTAATATTTTCTGAATTGTCATTTATATAGAACGAGGGAGGAAGGGAAGACTAATCATTCTATAATAATAATAATAATAATGTCAATATCATCATCCCTACTACCACCATCTTTAATAAAAATAAAAATAGCAATAGTATGCAGAAATAAAATAAAAGTACAACTTATCGAACATATACAGGTATACATACATACACACACACATACATATACACACGCATGCATACATCTACACATATATACAAATATACATACACATACATACATACAAATAGATACATGTACCTACATATATATATTATATATATATATATATAAAGGACATCTATACTGAATAATTATAGTACTTGTACAGTAATACTCAGAGATTATTCATTATTTGTCTATAAACGTGTAGTTTGGAGAATGCGTTGGTCCGGTTCCAGGTTATTGATTTATATGAAGATAAGTTAGGAATGGTTTCCAGATATCAAGAAATGTAGATATAATATTCTTGTTAGTGTATGTTATTTTTTCTAATGTGATGTACTCTATTAGAAGATTTGTCCAGTGATTGATATGTATACAGTTCTTGGACTTCCAGTTTTGCAAAATTACTTTCTTGGCGATAGTTAGAGAGATGAGGAGGGGGTTTTTGTATTTGATTGGGAGATTAACAACTTCCATGCAGTTATTAAGTAAACAGAGTGACGGGGATGGAGGGATTCCACAACCCATGATAACGGAGAGTTTTGTGGTCACTGATATCCAAAATGAATGAACTGATTGACAGGTCCATAGGGCATGAAAATAGTCATCTGTGCTCCCCAGTGTGCATTGTGAACAAATGTCTGTGTCCCTCAGGCCCATTACAAACATCTTTCTTTCGGTGATGTGAATCCTGTGAATGATCTTGAACTGTATGAGCTGGAGGTTAGTGTTATTAGTCATTGAAAATGTGTTGCTACAGATTTCCTTCCAGAGGTCGGTGTTGGGGGAGAAGGCTAAATCTTTTTCCCATTTATTCATGGGTATTATAATTGCAGTATCATTATTTAATATAAGTTTATGTAGTTTGGATATTAGTTTGTTGGTATTAGTGATTTTCATTATATCTTCCATTAACTGAGAGGGATGAAGTGGGTTATTAATTATGTTGATCTTGGTTTTAACTATGGATTTAATTTGTTGATATTGTAGAAACTGTTCTCCCCCAAGACCGTACCTCTGGACTAGTATTTTAAATGATACGAATTGGTTGTTTTCAAATAAGTGATGGAGATGAGTGATTCCTTTTTGTTTCCAAGATGGAAAATTGATCGGTTTATTGCATAATTGAAAATCAGGGTTGAACCAAATGGGGGTGTATCTACATGATGTTAATGGTGAATTATTCATTTTGTTTACTTGCCACCAGGCTGTCAGTGTTGATGCAATTGTAATATTATTAAAATAGAGCATTTTCTTAATTGATTTTGGTAGAAAGGCAAGGTCTGAAATTGAAGTATCTTTGCAATGGTTTTGTTCTAATTCCATCCATGAATTATTATGATTATTTTTATGAATCCATTTATATAAATATTGTAGCTGGTTTGCTAAAAAGTAATATTGAAAATTTGGAGATTCTAGGCCGCCGTGTGATTTTGTCTTTTGTAATTTTTCCAGTGATATTTTAGGTGTTTTATTTTTCCAATAGAAGTGAGAGGTTAATGAATCCAGTGATTTGAACCATTTATTAGTGGGTGTTGTTGGAAGCATTGAGAACAGATAGTTGACTTGTGGTAAAGTTTTCATTTTAACTGTAGCAATGCGACCGATAAGTGATAGTGGTAGGTTAGTCCAGCGTTTTAAGTCATCTCCAATTTTTTTTAAAAGTGGGGTATAGTTAAGATTAAACAACTCTGACAGTCTGGAGGAAATGTTAATACCCAAGTATGTAATGTTGCCAATGTGGAGTGGAAGAGAAGAATCATGAGCTGTGGAATCCCAGGCGCCCTCAGAAAGGGGTAATATTGTTGATTTATTCCAGTTTATTGTATAATCAGAAAGTTTTGAAAAAATATTAATAATTTTAAAGGTTTCTTTCAATGACTTATAAGGGTTTTGTAAACATAACAATAGATCATCTGCATAAAGACAGATCTTATGTTGTGTATTGACGTTTTGTATTCCTTTGATATTATCATTTTGTCGTATTGCTGCTGCAAGTGGTTCTATAAACAGGGCAAATAAAGAAGGAGAAAGTGGGCATCCTTGTCTGGTCCCTCTGTGAAGTGTGAAATTTTGTGATGTGATCCCATTTGTTGTTATTGTGGCCCTAGGTGAAGTATATAGTATTTTAATCCAGTGGATGAATGACTCTCCAAAGCCGAATCTATGTAGAGTGTTAAAAAGAAATGTCCAGTTAACTTTGTCAAATGCTTTTTCGGCATCAAGTGATACAATTATAGTTTTAGTGTGATTTTGTTGTGCAAGGTTAATTAGGTTGAATAATCTACGCATATACGCATACGCGCATAAGCTAAACTTACGCAATACTCGTTCCCTCTCTAGAGAGAACCGAGGCTACGTTAAGTAACCGAGTATCGTTTTCAAAAGCTTGCATTTCTGGGTTCAAAAATGCTGTTGTTGTGTAAATGATCTTCCAAAACGCATAAAAAAGTTTTCTGTTTCTATTTTAAAACGGCCCCTTAGTATTGTCATGAGTCCAGTTTTTGCTCATTGAGTGAAGCAACTCACTTGATGTTTGTGATGTTGCCTTCCATAGCCTGAACACAAACACTCTTCTGAACAAAAACTAACATAACAGAAACTCTTTTACATGTCAAACACAACAGAACATTAAACACTAACTGGCCTTTTCCTAAAAAAACACTTAAAATTACACTTAATTTCAACATTTACTCTCCTGATCCAGATCTTTACCAAGGATACGTTTAAGTTAGTGCAACACAAATTATTCAGGTAGTCCCAAAACAAATGGATTACGTAAACTTTAGTTTTACATATTTAAGTGGATTTCACACAATACAATTAAGACAATTTTTCAGTAATTGTGTGGTTTAACTCATTTTAATTAAGTAAATTTAACAAGCAGCAAAAATCTATTTTACTGTGTACATTAATAGACCATACAGATTCATAATTCCTGATTCTGATGTTTTATCTCCATCAGATTCTCATCAGTTCACTCTGGATCTGAACACAGTGAATAAACGCCTCCGTCTGTCTGAGAATAACAGAGAGATTGAACTCACTGACACAGATCAGCCGTATCCTGATCATCCAGACAGATTTGATCAGTGGTCTCAGGTGTTGTGTCAAGAGAGTGTGTGTGGACGCTGTTACTGGGAGATTGAGTGGAGGGATACTGTGTGTATATCAGTGTCATATAAGAGCATCAGCAGGAAGGGTAAAGAGTGTGTGTTTGGAAATAATGATCAGTCCTGGGGTTTGTACTGCTCTCAATTTAGTTGCTCATTCAGACACAATAACATAAAGACTGAACTCACTGTAGAGCCCATCAGTCGTAGATTAGGAGTGTATTTGGATCACAGTGCAGGAACTCTGTCCTTCTACAGCGTCTCTTACACAATGATCCTCATACACACAGTCCAGACCACATTCACTCAGCCGCTCTATCCGGGGTTTAGGATTGGTTCGAAACCGTTTTTTTTTTATTATGGATCATCAGTGAAACTGTGTTGAGGAATCAGAATAGATTCTAGAGAGACCCAGAGCCGAAACCTACATTGATTGGGGGCCACAGGCAAAATGAATCAATGAGGCCCTTTTAAAAGATTTTTTTTTGTTAATATATCTTCATTACCTAGATATATTATTATATAACATACAAACAGTAGTCAAAACACATCTAATAGAACATAAATTGTTTATTTTTTACAACATTAAAGTGCTTATGTTTTATTTAAAGAAATGTCCATCTTCAAGATATAATAAAATCTTCATATTTATAACGGATTGACGCTCCACACTCAACACAAACACCTGGATATGCACCTAATAGCGAACATTTATCTAGGTTAACATTAGAGCGAGCGGCTAGGCCAGATGGATAAATGCTCTTCATGTTTAGATGGATAAATGCTCTTCAACTAATCAAATCATGCATTTTATACCTATACCGTGAGTCAGCGCTTTGTCGGTTTTGAAAAAGGCTGCTGAGGCGAGACGGTAAAAGCATAGCTAGCGTAACGAGAGAGGCGGACCCACTAAGGGGATGCAGAGATGTTGCTACGTCTTTATATTAACATTTCTGATTGTTTAAGTGATCAGCCCTTGGGTCCCCTCTCAAAATACAGGGCCCCCGGCAATTACCTGCATTGCCTGCCCTATTGCGACGGCTCTAATTCTACCCATAATACTTTTGAGCTGCATGACAAATCAGTGACTTACAGAAGATGTGTTGTTACTTTTCTGTTCATGTGTTTTAAAAATGTCATTTGTGACCTTTTGCTTAATTCCGTTTTTTTTATATCATTTTATTTTCTTATGTTGTTTGGTTTCTTCTCAATGTTTCATGTTTTGTTATATGATTTAAAGTTCAAAGAAAGCACACCAAACTCTTTTACAAACGTTAATGTGGTGCTTACAAAAAAGAAAAAAAGAAAAGAAAAATAATAATTTGTGTCATCAGAATATATTGTTGTTGTTATTGAAAAAGAAATTGAATGTTGTTAATGCATGCTTTCTGTATGATTTTAGATGATGGCGATTGATATTCCTTCCCTATGGACGATCGATTATTTGATTACTTTTGCCTTGGGACTTGTTCATCTGCTGGGGGAGGGGGGCGCGCTGTGCAGACAATACAGAGACTTAGAAAGTGAAGCTGTCCTGTGTCTTTATTGACTTTAATACTTCCCCTCACCATGTATGAAATGAATAAATTGTCATGGAAATACATTTTGTGTAAGTCAAGGTTGTAAAAAATGGCAAATGTCATTCTTTGAAGTATATAAATAGTTTGTATATACAGTAAATGTCTAAGAGTTTGGTTCAAGTTAACATGTGTTTATCACGTGTGAAACTTGTAAATGCTAAACTGATGGCAGAGACCAAGCGGTTACAGAAATGTGAAAACAGAGTAAATTTACGTGTATGATTTGTGCTTTTGATAACTAATGTAACAGTTAACAGTTAATGTAACAGTTAAGGTGTTTAAAAAAGGAACGTATTGATTCACAAGAATAAGTGTAATGAAGGTGTTCATGCTGATTGTGTGTAAAACCATTTAATTATTTTTGCAAACACATGCAATAATTCCAGAGCTTTTTTTAAGTAGTTCAAGAGAGTTCAAGACATGGGAAACGGTACATATGTTTCAAGTTGTTAGGTAGAGTAACATTAGCCTGGCTCCGCCCTCCTACGCACTTCCGCTCAATTTCATTTTCCTTCAGTACTACGTCTGGGACTGCTGTGTATTCTTAGGTTTCCAGAAATACATTTTTTGTAGGACCAATCAGCGAATAGAGGGAGTGGCTGAGAACGATGACGTTGATGTAGCGCGTCAGTTTGAGTTGGAGTTCAGTAACGGCAGCGGAGAAAGACGTGAGAAAATCTATTCGGTCAGTTGTTGCAAAACTTCCGAATATACAGAAGTTAAAGCCGGAGCAAGATCAATGTTTGCTAAGTGTTGTTGGTGGCCATGATGTTGTGGCCCTCCTCCCCACGGGGTTCGGGAAAAGTTTAATTTTCCAGCTCACTCCGCTAGTGGTGAATGAGTTAGCTAAGGCGAACGATAGGGATGCAAAGCCTATAGTTGTTGTCATCTCTTCTTGTTGCACTAATGGAGGACCAAGTGAGGGAGGCAGAAAGGTTAGGAGTTGGTGCTGGGCAGCTCGGTGTGCACGATGATCACTGTACAGAATTTGCAGCAGATCCAAAACGACCGCAGCGGCGTATTGTTAATGATTACACCCAGCTTCTACAGTTGACTGAATACATCACTGTTTACACCTGGCCACTTCATGCGTTTTCCGTGATCGGATAGCTATCCGATCGTGAAAAGACCAGGTGTAAATGCCCTCTGAAACGCATTCGAGACGGATTTAAATCCGATCACTCAAACCACTTCAGGAGGTGGTCTGGGCCGCATTCCAGATGAAACTGGACAAGTGTAAATGCATCTGGTTGTTGAAACCACATATGTAAATTTCACTCCTCACAAAAATGCTAAAAAATAAACGTGTGAGAGCGTGTTATATAGGCTATATGTCATGTTATAGTCAGATATGACGTCGCTACTGCAACACGCATTACCGCAGATGAGCAGCTGAGCATCTATTCATCAAGCCAACGTGCAAACTATCGCAAATCAAAGTGAAAGTAAGTCGCAGACGCTTAACACACTAATCATCTTCATTAAAAGTAAAGAAACGAAATGATCTTACCAGGGCTGTTGCCGCTCCCTCTTATTGCGGTCTTTGATTTTGAAATTAGCTGATGATCAATAAAATGCAGCTCATATCTGTTGCTTTCGGTGACGTGCACTCCATTAAATCTGCATATAGCGCGGGAATTGAAGATCGGATTTATATCCGTTTTGCAAAAACACATTTATGTGACCAGGTGTAAATGGAATCGTTTTGATAAATCAGATAGCTATCCGATCTGAGAAAACGCATGAAGTGGCCAGGTGTAAACAGCCCCTTAGTGTCAAATATACATTTAGAATTTAGAATTGTTCCTTGAACTCTTAAATTCGATGAACAAAATATGCAGCTCTCGTTGACAGACATCTTATTCTAAACATAATCCTCTGATCATTCGGACTTGTTTTTTTTTTATTGCTTAAAACAATACACAAGTAATAACAGAAAACATTATACAAAAAAAAAAAAAAAAAAAAAAAAAAAAAAAAAAAACAATAGGGGGATAATATAAAATAAACATTAACAAGTTAAGAGAATTACATGACACTGAAAAAAGGAAAATAATTACAAACAGATAATGTTTTTAAGGCTTTTTTTGTTCTCAGACAACTTAATTGAAAAGAGGTATTTTTAAAATTCTTTCACAAATATAAGAAAGAGAGGTTTAGCATTTAGATATTTAGATTTATGAATATGGAATTCGGACTTGTTTCCAGCCGGTTTCGGCGCATGATATACGTCACGACCACACGTTAGCGATTGGCTATGGCAGATCCTGAGTGACTCTGGGCAGATCCAATAGTTTTGAACTTTAACAGAGAACCCGCCTACAAGGAAGTAAACGTTTCTCAATGGAGCGAGGCCAGACTCTCTGTACAAATGAAATGTACGAGAGTCTGGTAGAACCAGGCTAGAGTAACATACCGTAATTCCTCAAATAAAAACCGGGGCCTTTATTTACCTGAACTGCAGAAGGTAACAGGCTTTTATTTGAAGCAGGCTTTTGTTAGAGGCAGGCCTTTATTTCAAATTCCATATTTTTAATAAATAATAGGATTGGGCCGATAGACGATGCAATCATCTATCGCGATGGCTGACAGACATCACTATGTTGAGACGGCATCGTGTTCAAGTTGCGGTCTAGCATAACACCCTGGTCTTTTACTGTAGTGGATAAAGTAACAGGACATCCATCTAAATTAAAGTTGTATTGTAAGCGGTTTTGTGGGTAGTTTTTTGGACCAATAAGTAATACCTCCGTTTTATCTGAATTTAATAGCAGGAAATTACACGTCATCCAGCATTTTATATCTTTAAGACACTCTGTCAAATTAGATGAGTTAGTGTTTTCATCTGGTTGTGATGAAATATATAATTGAGTGTTATCAGCATAACAGTGGAAATTAATTCCATGTTTTCTTATAATATTACCAAGTGGCAGCATATATATATTGAGAATAGCAGAGGGCCTAACACCGATCCTTGCGGCACTCCATAGACTACTGACGTTATCTCGATTTTCCCCCATTTAAACAGACAAAATGATAACGGTCTGATAAGTACGATCTAAACCAGCTTAATGCCTGTCCCTGAACACCAGTATAGTTTTGTAGTCGATCCAAGAGCATTTTATGATTTATAGCATCGAACGCAGCACTAAGATCGAGTAGAACTAGTATTGAGATACAGCCTTGGTCAGAAGCTAAAAGTAAATCATTTGTAATTTTAACTAGCGCAGTTTCTGTGCTATGATGCGGTCTGAATCCTGACTGAAATTTTTAATAGATATAATTTTCTTGCCAGAAAGAGCACAATTGAGCGGACACAACTTTTTCTAGTATTTTAGACATAAATGGAAGATTTGAAATGGGTCTGTAATTTGCTAGGATATTTGGATCTAATTGCGGTTTCTTAATGAGAGGTTTTATAACTGCCAGCTTGAACGTTCTTGGAACATGACCTAAAGATAAAGATGAGTTAACAATATTGAGAAGAGGCTCTTCCACTACAGGTAACACTTCTTTCAATAGTTTAGTGGGTATTGGATCTAATAAACATGTTGTTGGTTTAGATGCAATGATAAGTTTATTTAGCTCTTCCTGTCCTACAGTTGTAAAGCGGTGTAGTTGTTCTTGAGGGGCGATAATTGAGGCTGAATTATAAGACACCATAAAAGATTGTACATTTACAATTGTGTTTCTGATGCTTTCTATTTTCTCATTGAAGTAGTTCATAAAATCATTACTACTAAACTGTAACGGAATATTTTGCTCTGGTGATGTCTGTTTATTTGTTAGTCTAGCCACGGTGTTAAATAAAAACCTTGGATTATTTTGGTTATTTTCTATTAGTTTGCAGAGATGCTCTGCCCTGGCTGCTTTTAGAGCCTTTTTATAACGTGACATACCGTCTTTCCACGCGATTCTAAAGACCTCTAAATTAGTTTGTTTCCATTTACGCTCTAAGTTACGAGTTTCTCTCTTGATAACATGCGTAGCACTGTTGTACCATGGTGCTTTACTTTTCTCTCTAACCTTTTTTAATCTAATTGGTGCAACAATATCTAATGTACTAAAGAAAATGGTGCTCAAACTGCTAGTCATTTCCTCTAGTTCATCTGTTTGTTTGGGTTCTCTGAGCAGCTGAGATAGATCAGGTAAAGCCTAGTTCCCTTTCGAGGGAACTCGCGATGCGTCATCGACGCTTTGGGAACGCCTCCAGCGTGAATGCGTCTGAGCATCAATGTCAACTAGTCCAATGGAAAGAATGAGCGTCACGGGCGGGTGATGTCATGACCAGGAAGGGATAAAAGCACATCCGGTGCAAACCGGCATTAGCTTCTGTGTCTCAGCAAACGATCTGTGTTACTCTGTCTCTGTCTATTTATTGTTGTCTGTTCGATATTATTGGGAAGAGTTATGGCGAAACAACTTTACAAACTCTGTGCTTCTCCCTGCCCGCATTATTTAACGGGTGGGGACACACACAAGCTTTGTGTAGTTTGTTTGGGAGTGGAGCATGCGGTGTCAGCCTTCGAGGGAGGGCTGATTGCCAGCATTGCGAGATGCTTCCGCTCCGCATGCTCCGCTCTCGCCTGACGCTTTTCGAGGAAAGTGGCCAGGCTCGCGATCCTCAGGGTGCAGGACCCGCGTCTGCCGAGGCAGCGCGGAGAATGCATTCCTGTGGATCGCGAATAGGATCTCTTTACGGGGTTGGAGACGGGTCCGCGGATCTTATCTCCTCCCTTTCCACGAGGGATCCAGTGCTCTCTCGCCGGTCTCGGAAGCCCGCGCTGCGGTCTCTTCCGCCCGGGGAGAGAAATCAATGCTTCAGTGCTCTACCTCCGAGGAGGTAGATGTGCTGGGCATTGAAAGTGACACAATCATGGGGGAAGTGGATTTGCCATCTCTTCCCCAGCGTATGAGAAATATAGCCTATATATATATATATATGATAGTTTATATATTATATATAAAATAAAGTGAATATATAAAAAGAATGTATATATAAAAAATAATAATAAGCTGGTGGAGGTGTTTACTAAGGCTGTAGATAAATTAAATATTTAATGGCCAGCAGAAATAAGGGGGCACTCGTCCTTAAAATAAATTGAACGAGTTTCCTTCCCTCTATTTTTCCACCTCCATCACGGGGTCTTCCATTTTTCCCGATCTGCACAGCGAGCTTTCTAGATCATGGAAAAAGCCTTACTCATCTTTTAGCCCCACATTCATGTATATTCAGATATTTGGGGGTTAAGAGAGTATGCCTATGGGGCAATACCCTGGGTAGAACAGACACTTGCGAGCTATCTGTCTCCCGGTTCAGTATCGTCCCTGAAGGCGTCGGCTTCTCTCACTAAACCATTAAAGAAAACTATTTTTAATCTAGTGGGAAAAGCATATATGGCAGTGGGTCTAACATGAGCCTGCTTGCACACTATAGCAGTGCTGCAAGCATATCAGGCTGACCTGCTGTGGTATTTGGACAGAAGTGAGGGAGTTTGGCCCGATGGGGTTTGAGAACTCCGTCGGGCCTCAGATTTATCTCTCAGGGATGGCAGCCATTGTGGTCACTGAGAGACACCTCTGGCTCAATTTGATGGGAATCATGGAGAAAGATACAAGATAATCTCTCCCTCGCTATGTCCAACCCCCTGGGGCTGCTGGGCGTGAGCAGCTCCAGCCGGCTAGTTTCTCACACACAACACAGCAGCCAAAGCCTTCAAAGCAGAAGCCGGATCCGAGGACCGTTCTTCATGCTGAGAAGGCTGCGGCTCAAAAGAAAAGGTCTGGCGCCACCGGCGTCAGACCGGTGAGGGCAGCCCCAACCGGGGTGGAATGGTGTACACCTCATTATACGGTGCCCTTTCCATCTCGGTGCCCTCAGGGGACCGTTCTGCCAACCCCGCCACCCTTGGTGCTTCGGGGCGCAGCGTTCTCCAGCGAGCTTCTGGCGCAGCGTCAACTCGACATTGCGTCGGACTCGCGCCCTCTGAGGGGGGTTCGAAAACAGTCAGTTCGGGTGGTTCCTGCCAGTATGTTTCAGGTCCCCGAACTGGCTGTCTTTATTACACCAGAGGCCAGCCTCGAGGGGCTGGTTCCCCTGGTAGATTTTCTGGCAACGCGGAAGCTACTGCCAAATATATCTCTATGGGTAATGGTAATCTCTCTGGTAATGGAGCAAGAGGTAAAGGCCCTGTTAATAAAGAAAGCTATAGAGCAGGTGTACTCACCCGACATTGTGTCGGGTCTTTACAGTCGTTATCTCATTGTTCCAAAAAAGGATGGAGAGCTGTGTCACATACTAGATCTTCGTCTGTTGGAGTGTTTGGTGCTGGAACTCAAGTCCAAGATGCTGACACTCAAACAGATCGTGACTCAAATCAGATCCGAGGACTGGTTTGTCACGATAGATCTAAAAGACACATACTTCCATATCTCCATCCTCCCTCAGCACAGGAGGTTCCTGAGGTTTTCTTTGGGGCAAAGAACACCAGTATCAGGCACTTCCTTTCGGTCTAGCTCTATCACCCCGCACATTCACGAAGTGTGTAGACGCAGCTCTGGCCCTGCCAGGCTGCAGTGTATACGCATTCTGAATTGCATAGATGACTGGCTGTTTCTAGCGGAATCAGAACAGTTAGCGGTTCGGCACCGAGGTGTCGTTCTCGCTCATATGCAGATGTTGGGGTTGAGGCTCAATGCCAAGAAGAGTGTGCTTTCTCCAGTACAGAGAACCACTTTCCTTGGTGTGGTATGGGATTCAGTGACGATGCGGGCCACTCTGTCGCCCGTTCGTGTAGCTGCTATCCTAACAGCCACAAAAGAGCTGAGGCTAGGCCAGTCACGCACTGTAAAACAGTTCGAGAGACTGTTGGGTCTTGTGGCAGCAGCGTCCAACGGGATACCTTTTGGCCTGCTGTACATGAGACCTTTACAGTGGTGGCTCAGGACCAGAGGGTTCTCCCCGAGGGGAAACCCACTTCGTATGATCAAGATCACGCGGCGGTGTCTCCTCTCCGCGCCTTGGTTATATGGAGGAAACACTGGTTCTTAGCCCAGGGTCTGGTGTTGGGAGCTCTTTGCCATCGAGTTGTGATCTCGACAGATGCTTCCCTCACCGGCTGGGGAGCGGTATTGGAAGGCCGCTCAGCTCAGGGCTTGGGAGGAGCCATCATCTCGCTTGGCACATGAATTGCCTAGAGATGATGGTCGTCTTCAATGCGTTGAGACATCTCCTCCCAGACCTGAGGGGCCATTATGTGTTGTTCTGAAACAGTGACTGTTAGGCCTCAGGGCAGCAGCGTTCAATCTGATACCCTTTGACCTGCTGTACGTGAGACCTTTACAGTGGTGGCTCAGGACCAGAGGGTTCTCCCTGAGGGGAAACCCACTCCGTACGATCAAGATCACGCGGCAGTATCCCCGCGCCTTGGTTATATGGAGGAAACTCTGGTTCTTGACCCACAGACAACACGTTGGTGGCCTATTATTTTGGTCCCTCAGGAAATTACGCTGTCTGAGGGCAGTGTATATTCCAGGGGGGCCAGAATATTGAAGCAGACACCCTGTCGAGGCAGGGGCTGAGGCCAGGGGACTCCACCCCGAGGCGGTGGAGCAAATATGGGAGTTTATGGCCAGGCAGAAGTGGATTTGTTCTCGTCTCAGCATACGATGCACTGTCCACTCTGGTTATCCCTCACTCAACCAGTCCCCTCGGGGCTGGTTGCTATGGTGCAGACGTGGCCGAGGCTACGTCTGTACGCATTTCCCCCTGTTGCTCTGCTCCCAGGAGTTCTGGAGTGATTCCGCCAGGATAGAATAAGCCTATTTAGTAGCACCACCCTGGCCGAGCTGAATTTGGTTTGCGGACCTAATTTTTCTCCTCGACGGACCTCCCTTGGAGGTCCCGATCAGGAGAGACCTTCTGTCTCAGGCAGGGGATGCAATATTGCACCCCCGGCAGGGGATTTGGAAACTGTGGGTTTGGCCTCTGAGGGGGCCCAACTCATAGAGAGTGGTCTCTCAACCGAGGTTGTTGAGACCATTCTAAGCTCCAGAGCTCCCGCTACGAGGAAACTATATTCACTATTTCGAGAGTTTTTCACTTCTTGGTGTTACCAGCGTCAGTGGGATCCGGTTAACTGTTCAGTAAACACAGTATTCGAGTTTCTGCAAGAACGCTTTGTATCAGGTCTATGTCCTTCCACACTTAACCCTCTGGGGTCGGCGGTCTCGCCGGCGATACCAGCTCACTTTTTTCCTTATCAGTGCAAAAGAGACTCAAGTGTTGTACATCATTCGATCCTGTTAAGTTTGTATTTTTTTTGTGGAACCTCATAATAAAAACAAGGTGTTGTGCTTTTCGCCTAATAAAGAAAAATAAACATGATGTGCGTTCTGCGTTCTCTCTGTCAGTGAAGTCCATTCTGAAACGCGTCCGAAAAATGAACTGTAACTCTGCAAATACTCAGTCAAACAGTTATACAGGCACACAGGCATGAAGCCTGAATTATCTTCATTTAAATGAAGTAATTTATATAAAAAAACAAATTTTCTCATTTTATGTAATCTGTACGAAAAGAGAGAGAGGATAGTCGTTCTCGTCTCAGCTCATTAAAGTTAATTTGACCACGCCCACGGAGCGCGCGCTCTATTCAAACACAAATGCTCTCAGGCGATCCACGCCCACACATCAGCTGGATAACCCACCGAAAGAGACTCAGATTTACGACGCTGTGAGGAACAATAGTACTGTCATGATCCTGGTTCTTTCTCTCTTCTTTTCTTACTCTGTCTCCATCTGCTGGTCACACACACACATTACACATGCACACCCGTTATTACTCACTCATCTCTTTCAGCTGTTCCTCGTTCTCTCATCCCCTCACCTGCTCTCTATCTCTTGTCATTAGTCTCCCTATTTCTAGCTTTGTCTCTCACCTCTTCTCTGTCGGATTATTGTTACCCGTCACGTATGTTGCTAAATGCTTGTGTTTCATCTACAGATGATTAGTCCCGTCATGTCTTGTCCTGTCCGGTGCTGGTAATTATTTTGTGCAGTACGTTACCTGAATTGTGCTTTGTCCAGTGTCGTGCCGTGGAGAGTTGCAGAGGGCTCGACGCCTCACCGGCAATCCTGTTCTATTCTCACACGAGCCTTCCGGATCTGCCGCTTGAGCATCATTCTGCCTACCAAGAATATTTTGTGAACTATCCTTTGTTAAACGGCCTTGGCGGCTTTGCCTTATTTCCATTAAAAGACTGTATTACCTGCTTTAAGCCTTTTGGAATCTCTTCTCCACCGTTCGTGACAAGTACTATCTTAATAATAATTAAGTACAGGTAGTTTCATTTGGAGGAGCAACGGATCCAGCCGAGGAATAGGTACATTCTTTATTTTCAAGTGCTTTGTGCTAATCGCGATATGGAATAGTGTCTGTAAACAAAAAGACTGTTTGAATCGCGTTTTTGTGTGTGAATGAATGAACAGCTTTTACCTAACTATATTCCAATATTGAGATGAGTAAAAATCGACTGAAATATGTTGAAATAAAATATTTTTGTATAAGCAACATATTAAACTGCAAATTAACATTTATATGTCCTAATCATAAAAACGATGTTACATATGAAAGACAAGATGTCGTTTTTACTGTAAAATACTGCCACATCAAATAAGCTTGTTTGCTAAGATGTTATTATAGTGTTTGTTCGATTGTAAGCTATATTCAAACTAATTAATCCGCAACTGTGAAATATGTATGATAAAATGTATACTTTAGGATATACAAAGAAAGATTACATTTGAAATATAGTTAAAATTTTAATTGTTGTTGTAATTGTAACCTTTTTATTAAAATAGCAAAAATATATGTAGGCTACATATAAATAAATCTTAGGTAAATCTTAAAAGCTCAATATAAGCCTCCTCTTTAATTATTTGTTTGTGTTTTAGTGACACATTTGGGATTGGGTGTTGGGGGGTGGGTGGGTTTGTGGGGGGTGATAATTTAACTGCCAATTACTAGAAATTTTTAATTTGTTATTGTGGGGGGGGGGGGGGGGGGGTGGTTTTGGGTGTAAAAGTGGTTTGTTGAGGTGTTTATATAGGCATATATATATATATATTAGGGGTGTAACGATACACGTATTCGTATTGAACCGTTCGGTACGAGGCTTTCGGTTCGGTTTTCGGTACGCATTTTTGAACCGAACGGTTCGTTGGACCATTTTTCCTGCCGACCAAAATTTCGTTATTTCAAATGAAGGCGCGTCACGCGTGGCAAGCGCGCTCATAATGTGCGTGACCACAACATTGCCCAACATCAAATGGCAAATGTAATGTAAGCGGAACGAAACCACTCGTTATTGTGTGGTTGAAGGACCGTTTATCAGTTTGGACAAATACAGCGCGAGCCGATCTTAATCATCAGCACTGTTACTACACAGCCAAATCCAGTAAAGAAAGCATTTGAATTCGCCACTGAAGTAATAACATCGCTGCAAGATCTAGTGAGAAACATTCGCATTTCTCCGTTATTAACGGATCAAACAGCGCTGACGTGGAAACCAGGAAGAAACATTGTGCCATGAATGAACTATCCAGTGTCCACAGATCAGCAACATTCACCATGGATTTACTGTAGTAACACTACTAACTGTAACCATGGAAGTTTGGCAGGAATAGTAGGCTATAATGCTTTCAAGTAACATCACGTCGGTTTTATTTTGACATTATGAATACAATTGCTGCCCTCAAATGTTAATCTGAACTAAAATAAACCTTTGTTTATAACTACTACAATATTACATTTAATTTTGTCCAAGGAGCTGTTTTGTTTTATAAGCTCCTAAGAAAAGTCAAGTATAGCTCCATCATTGCTCAAAGTTAAAAAATATCATACTTTATGATGTTAGTTTTAATAAAAATATAATTAAAAAGATTAAATCAAGGAAATTTCTCTGGCATTTCTTTCTTTTTGCTGTATCGGAAACGTACCGAATCGTACCGAACCGAACCGTGACACAAGTGTATCGTATCGAACCGAACCGTGAATTTTGTGAACCGTTACACCCCTAATATATATATATATATATATATTTTGTCATTCTTCTGGCTCAGTGACACACCTGAATGAAAGGGTCATTAGTATGCTGCCCCATTATGCGCTCATTATGCAGGCCCATTGTCTTCTCAGGTGTGAATCACAGCAGGTCACACCCCTGCGCATATTGCCTTTCCAAACAAAGTGTCATTTTTAAATTTAAACCAATCTATTGTTTTATGTGAATGATAAGGCAGGATGATTTTCAGATCATTTTGAAGAAAAAACTCTAGGCGACAACATCCATCAGTCAAATGTCTTGTGGACACATATTTAGTATGTGTTTTGTGGCCTTATTTCAGAAACTTTAAGTTTTAGTTTTTTCAATAACCTCGCATAAACAATATTCTCTCAAAAATACAAAAATATACATACATGTTGATAACACATTATGGTAGCCCTGTTTGTGCTAAATAGAGTGTAATTACACCTTTGCCAGTAATATGTTTATAAGCAACTGAAAAAAGCACAAATGTCAGAGTATGTCAAAACATCTCAAGGACCCCAAAAACACCTTGGACCCCAGAGGGTTAAGGTATACGTGGCGGCCATTGCGGCTTTCCACGCCCTGGTGGGTAGTACATTTTTGGGTCGAGACCCCCTGATCACTCGTTTCCTTTGTGGCACTTTGAGGCTGAGGCCTGCAACTTGCACTAGGGTGCTGGCTTGGGACCTTGCAATAGTTCTAGAAGGCCTATCTGGGGCTCCCTTCGAGCCCTTAGATTTGGTCTCAGAGAAGTTCCTTTCTTTTAAGACTATTTTCTGCTAGCTATTTCGTCCCTATAAGAGTCAGACCTTCAGACCCTTTCGGTCCCCACCTGCCTTGAGTGCACCGGGGATGGCCAAGGCAATCTTACCCGAAACATGGATATGTTCCAAAGGTGCCTACCATTATTCCGAGGCCTATTGTGCTGCAGGTTTCTGTCCTCCTCCTTTTACATCTGCGGACCAGGAAAGGCTGAACCTCTTGTGTCCAGTGCGAGCACTGGATACTTATGTTCATCGGACATCTTCAATGAGGAAGTCCGACCAGTTATTTATTTGCTTTGGATCACCTAAGAAGGGTCTTCCTGCTTTTAAACAGACGGTTAGTAAGTGGATAGTTGAGGCTATTTCACTTGCATACGAGTACTCTGACCAGCCGTGTAAACCTTTGGCGGTCAGAGCTCACTCTACGAGGGGTATGGCGGCCTCTAAAGCCTTATTATTTGGAGTTTCTCTTCAAGACGTGTGTGATGCGGCAGGCTGGTCCTCACCGCTCACATTCGTCAGGTTTTACAGTTTGGACCTGGATCCTGCCCCAGGTTCTCAGGTGCTTAGTGCTTAGTTTCAACAGACTGACACTCAGGTACTTGGAATTCTGGCGTTTTGGGTATTCTCGTTCCCAAAGCGTCGATGACGCATCGCGAGTTCCCTCGAAAGGGAACGTCTCAGGTTACGACTGTAACCATAGTTCCCTGAGAAAGGGAACGAGACGATGCGTCACCCTGCCATACTTCCTGCATCCCTATGATCGGCTTGCTTTGACATTTTTGAAGCTAATGCCGGTTTGCACCGGATGTGCTTTTATCCCTTCCCGGTCATGACGTCACCCGCCCGTGACGCTCATTCTTTCCATTGGACTAGTTGACATTGATGCTCAGACGCATTCACGCTGGGGGCGTTCCCAAAGCGTCGATGACGCATCGTCTCGTTCCCTTTCTCAGGGAACTATGGTTACAGTCGTAACCTGAGACGTTCACACTACATGATTTTAAGCCCGATTTAAGCCCGATTAGCAAATCGTTAGTGATGGCCGGTTCGTGAACGAATCGTTCTTTTGAACCGGTTCTTTTTAGTGAACCGGTCGAACCAGTACACTAAATCGGACTGAATCGTTTGAAACAGTTCGCGTCTTGCGTCAGCGCTGATCCACAAGTTACTAAAGTTACTCACTTTCAGACATGCCTGACAGTCCCTCCGAATCGAAATAAACCAATATCCAGGAGTACATTTTATTCCAGTAACTCAAAAAGTTCACTGAACTGAGATTGGTGCTGAGAGAAGTGATGAGCACGAGCAGCTGATACTCCGCATGCATGTACTACCGAACGTACAGGTACAGCGGTTATCGGATCACCAGTACAGAACCGAGAAACCGTGTTTCTTTCGGACACGTTCGACATACTGAGAACTGATGAGTTGATGAGCTGAGCATGCGTGCAATTTTTTCTGAGGGACGAAATGTAAGTTTCCTAAGTATTTAGTTGAACATCAGTAAGTGTAACAAAATAAAACTTTTTGGAAACATCTTTATCACATTATTACTGTATTATCACTGTATTATTTTAAAGTTTGGAAACGATGATTGGATTGTAAAACTGTCAAACTAAACATTTATTATTATACTAAAATAGGCCTAATTTTTTCAGAAACAGCTCATTTAATTTCTAAGAATATAAATCTTTGATGTAAACTCTTAGGTTTAAATGGTGCACTGCTTAGTAAATGTTTATAATGTGTTAACAACGAATTAAACATATATGTTTAAATCGTTATGTTAACACATTATAAACATTTATAAATATACAGTAGGCTATATTGGAGACAGACATGCATCGATTTTTTAGTTGTGTCGACTGTATATTCAGGTTTCAACTCAGCACACACAGGCCTATGGTTCTCGAGTCAAGAACTGGTTGTTGCAGTTCTTGAATCACCAGTACAGAACCGAGAACTGTTTCTTTCGGACACGTTCGATACGGAGAACCGATGAGCTGGAGATACTGCGCATGCGTGATAGCACCGTCTCTGAACCGAACTTTCTTTCGGCCGACTGATCCTGTGCTGATCTTTTTACAGTCTATGGTGCTGATACATGAGCACGCAGTACGGGTGAACCCAGGACTTAAATGAGAGGGTGAATTCGGCGAAATGTAAGATTATTTAATAACAAATCAAATGATGAAGACCATTTATGCATTTTATGTATTTAAAATATGTAAAACATCCGCGTTAGCACATCGTCTAGGCTGCAGCAGGGTTCGCAAAAATGTAAATGTAAACTTATCCAAGATGATTATGACGATGAGTACTATTATTTAACTGAAGTTATGATTACAAATGCCTTTAATTTAAAGTACTTTTATCCGCCGGGATGATAGAATTGACGTCATTACGTGATGACGTAAAAGAACTGGTGAACCGGTTTTTTGAACCGGTTCATTAAAACGAACTGTCCGAAAGAACCGGTTCGCGGAAAAGAACCGGACTTCCCATCACTACAAATCGTTGAGCTCACCGACAGGTCAGGGTGTTATCGCGTGCAAATCGCGGGGGATTAGCGGGCGATGAACGCTCGCCAATCTGTTAGTATGAAAGAGCCAACAACGCATCAAAGACGCTCGCAGACGCGTCGCAGAGCCCAGAAAAATATCTAGCATGCTAGATATCCAGAGCTGTCGCATGACTCAAGCTCACGTGATGTCATGAGCTACAGCCAATCAGAGCAAGGCATGTTCGCGTGTTGTGTTCTTCTTCGTCTTCTTCGCTAAGTATTGGTGCGCGTGCTGTTTCGCGTCATTTCCGGTTCGTTTTATCGCGTGATTTTTCGTGACAAAACGTGGTTTGTAGACAAGATAGAATCGTTGGGTGACAGAGTTGTTGTCAACTCATGTAGTGCGTTACCTCCAGTTGCGGATCAATCACGTTGTGTCGTGTGGTGTGAACAGCTCAACAACTTGAACACTCCTGATTTCACAGAGAGCAAGTCATGTATTGTGAACCGCAAAGTTCAGCCCGACGTTTTAAAATCATGTAGTGTGAACTAGGCTTAAGCTATTTGAGAATCTATCTATAGTGGTTGGAAGGATTGTTCTGGCTGGTCGGTAACGTGGCGCAGCATGACAAATTTCAGCAGTACGTAATATGCAAGTTACCATGTAATGATCAGTGACATCATCACTTTGCGGTATAATATCTATATCGGTTGGATTGGTTCCATATGATTTAATTAAATCTAGTGTATGATTTAAACGATGAGTGGGACCACTGACGTTTTGCTTGACCCTAAAGGAGTTTAATAAATCTGTAAACGCAGCCCCTAACACATCATTTGTGTTATCTACGTGTATATTAAAATCTCTTTTTATAAAAGAGTATTAAAAGTATATTAAAAGTATATTAAAAAGACATTGAAGAATAGATCTGAGAGAAAGTTTGCAAACTCTTTTAGGAAATCGGCATAGGGCCCTGGAGGTCTATATACAGTAGCCAAGGCTAGAGATAATAGGGATTTCTTTCTTACATCTAAGAGCGTAACATGTAGCACAAGTACTTCAAATGAATTAAACCTTTGACCTGTTTTCTGAGTAACATTTAGAATATCTCTTTATATTGTTGCAACACCGCCGCCACGACCAATCAGACGGGGCTCATGCTTATAACAGTATCCTGGTGGGCTAGACTCATTAGACCGAAATAATCATTTGGTTTAAGCCAGGTTTCAGTAAGCCAAAGTACATCGAAACTATTATCTGTGACCATTTCATTTACAATAACCGCCTTAGGTGTGAGCGATCTAATGTTTAGAAGACCTAGCTTTAGAAATTGTTTTTGTTGACTGATATTGAGATTTTTAATTACTATTCGATTTTTTCTAGATCCTACAGTAGATTTATTGTTTGGCCTCACTAGACGAGGAATAGACACAGTTTCTATATAATGTTCTACACTACTTATGATATAATAAGTTTAAGTTGGGACAGCAAAGACTGTGATTTGGACTTTGACTTACTAGTCAGATGGTGTGTAACGTCTTGGAGATGTTGTCCGACAGAACAACCGCTCTGATTCAGGCCATCAGCACAGTACAGCCTAGGTCGCTCCCAGAACAGATTCCAATTATTTACAAAGAGCAGTTTCTGTTCATTACACAATGACATTAACCATTCATTTAGTGCAAATAATCTACTGAACCTTTCCTGTCCTTGTCGGTACGTGGGAAGCGGTCCAGACACAATGATCGTTGCTTCAGGCGATGTGCTGTGTACCGTCTCGATCAGGCTCCTGTAGTCCTTCTTCAGAACCTCCGTCTGCCGCAGCCTGATGTCGTTCACTCCCGCGCGCAGCACAACAGCTCTGACGCGCTCGTCACCGTTCAGGATATCTGGAACCTGTGCAGCGACATCTAGAACACGAGCACCAGGAAAGCAGTGAGTGCGCACCTTACCCTTACCTGAGGTAGCGATGATCACGGCGTAGTCGCGTTCCGACTCGTGAAGATGGGAGAAGTGGTTCCGGGTGGAGATCTCGAAGACCGGGAGGGGCGGAGAGGTTCTTGCTCTGGTCCTGGCTCGTGTCTTCCGCTGAGGGATCACCCAGGGTCCATGGTGTTGTGTCGATGCCGGAGTGAATGAAGCCAGGGATGATCGCGTCCTGGGTGCTTGTAAACAGTGTGCAGAGAAACACACAGAGTAGACGAGGTCGGAGTCAAAAAGTTACTAACCACTGATTTGTGAGCATCGGCGCGTGATGTTTCAAGCGTTGATCGCCGATCTCGCAGCTCGGCTTGCCTCTCTAGTAGATCACAGATCTGCTTCTCCACGGACTCCAGCTCCAACTGTACCGAATGCAGCTCAAATGGGTCCTCACCTGCACTCAGAGGTAACGTTAGACACACATCCGATATATTCCCCATTATAACAGATGAACAGTAAATTAGTAGTGATACTACCAATATCACTACTAATTTAGGACAGAAATCCTGGATAGAACCCGTATCCTTTCAGTGAAACGGGTGTAAATGAGACGATCGATAGGCGAGAGGCCACGCGTGCAATGCCAGCGGGCTTAAGGCTAGTAGCGGAGATTCGGAAAGTTGGATATAAGTAGCGATATCAAAGCAACCCGATTGTTTTTTTTTAGGGATGTAACGATTCACTCGCAACCGGTTGAAAATCGATAAATATGTGTGACGATTCAAGTCGGTTGAAATGTTAAACGAATCGCGATACACGTTTTAAACAGCAGGGCGCATTTACTGTCTGATGAAGGGCTTGGGCCCGAAACGTTACACGTGGTGAGCAACTATTAAATTCACTTAGGAGCATTTTCTGGTGTGCGGACTCATTGTTTATTTTTCGCGTTTACTGTATAGCCTACTGTGAAGTTGTAAACCTCGCTTTACAGGCACAATAGCAGCGAGCACACACTGACTGGCGTGAAGCTAGCGAGTGTTTTCACTTAATTCATGGAACTTGATCTTGTGTGAGCCAAGCTCAACTTCCATACGAATGAACTGAAAACGCTCGGTTTGCTCCGCTCGCGCCGCGCCAGTGTGTGCCATAGACCGGTGTGCACGCGCCGTCAAACAGTAGACATGGCGACGGCAAGCGTAGATGTTGACGTTGACTCATTCAAATCGGAGGTGTGGCGGCATTTTGACTTTCCGTAGACTAATAATAATCCCCACCGTGAGAAGCATCAGTCACCTCCGTTTTCATGTAAAAGTCATTAATACGACAATTGCGAGAGCCACGGAGATCACAAGGTGCATCGGTGTTTCCGTGGCAACCAGGTGTTGTATATTTACTACCTCTTTCTCTAAATGTGTTTTTTTAACTCTTACTAGTGTAATGATACAAATTATAACAAAATTAGAATCTTGCCTTTATTACAATGTAAAACCCCTGTCAATCTGGTACTAATTTTACACAGTCTTTTACATAGTGTGCGAAGGTACCAGTGTCCAGCCTCTTGACCAAACAGACAGGAAGACTGAGTTGAAACAACCTTGAAGGGAATCTTTTTAATGTAGTTTTATTATTTGACAAATATTTTTTTAAATTAAAAAGAAATGTGCAGCATTTTGTCTGAGAAATAATAAAAGGGACACTTTTGTCTTAAATCTCATTTGTTAAAAAAATCGTGAGAAAATCGTATCGTGAAACCAGTATTGTGAATCGTATCGCATCGTGAGATGAGTGAATCGTTACATCCCTATTTTTTTTATAAGGAATAGTATCAAAGATATGTTCACATGCTGTAAAAATAGAAAATGCTTTGTTTATAAATGAGTGTAAAGAAGAAAATCAAGGATTATGAGTCAATTCGACGGAGCTCCAAACACAAACATTATATGGAGAAAAATCCTGGAATGTTTTCATCAAAAACTTTAATTTCTTTTCGACTGAAGAAAGAAAGACATGAACATCATGGATGACATGGGGGTGAGTAAATTATCAGCAAAAGTTTTTTTTTTAAAGTGAACTAATCCTTTAAGGTTGGTTTTAGCTTCAGGTAATCATGTTTTTGAAATTGGACCATATGTTAAATTTCCAAGGAAGTTTTAGATGTCTACTAATTAAAACATCTAATTTAACTAATTTAACTATGCTAAATCATTCACCCTGAAAAATGCAATCTCTTCTCGAGTCATTGTGAGAAACGTATTAAAGGCCTCAAAAGATGTAACATGTATAATATGAATAGATAGAATATTATGTTTATATCTATATTATATGTAGATAGTGTCTACATAGATAAAAGGAAAGTTCTGATAAAACATAATCTACATATGTAAAATGCAGTTGTTAGAATTCAACCATTACCTTTGAATGAACTCCAAGGTACACGCTGCCTCCTCCTGGTACTCAAGATTGAATATATAATATGCAGCAAACAGAGAGGCAAGGCCAGACAGGAAGTTGGGCTGAATACCCTCACACACAACCTCACCTTCAATAGTCAGCATCCAGTGCCCATTCATCAAAGTGCCTCCTAAAACAATCAATACCACATGTGACAATCGTCTTTTTTAACTATACCATTTATTATCTTTCAGCTTTTTACATTTAAACTACATTTAAGTACTTAAGAGTGAATGGACTCATTCTTTAAACCAAATTAACAAGAGGAGTAACAAAACAATAAGCAAATTAGAGCAGATGCTTTCAACTTCAGATGTTTACAACTGTACAACAGTATTTTTTGATATATCAGTGCAAGTTGCTTTCAGTTAAAACATCTCAGTCTGGGACTATCTTAAGCCTTGTCTGTGAAACTGGACGTCAATGTGTTGGGGATACCTTACTCTCGTCCTCAACTACCCATGCAACTTCGGAGGTCTGCAGGTTTAAAGACAATACTTACACTAAAAATCTATTGCCACTAACACAACTTAAAAAAAGAGGTTACTTTAGTTGTTCTCACCTGATCCTCATCGGAGGACAATTTTCCAGTTTTTATGTGCACTGTCAACATTTGCAGTGGCATCCCCTCACTACATTGATAGCATGTTGTCTTAGACATTTTTGAAAAGTGAGGCGAGTCAGGAGCCAGAGGAGAGGAGTCTAATGACTCAATATAGAATATTGCTGCTTTCCCTACAGAGGACACAGACCTTAATGTTTTTGCAGAGTATCCCTCTGCCTCTGGAGGAATGATCACCAGCTTTCTTCTACCACTACCACCTTTTTTGGGGGAAAAACAAAACAAAACAATAACATACTGGCCAGGAGGATACCATGTTAGACCAGCTAAAATCCTGCACACCTGGATTCTGGAGGGAGCCACCCTCCAGAAAGGCCCTCCATCTACGCATTTGTTTGTGTTAGTATTCTTGAGATCTTGAATAATGGAAAACAGCATAAAAGAGGATCATATTCCTATCCCTGCTTGCAGGAGTTCAAGCTCCTCATTTGCCAATGGTGTAATTGTAGTGTTTTTTTGGTAGCAGGTAAAAATTAAGTGAAATCATCTTACTTAATTTACTCTGCTTAGGGACAGGTAATGCTCTCTTTTTGCCCCGCTTTACGCTCGGCCTAAAATATCCTGGAAAAGACCTGAATATTTATAAAGTGCAAATAGAAGTCGATTAGACAATGTTGCTAGAAGACCTTACAGTCTGATAGATCCAATATCAAATTGGAAAAGCATAACCATGTTTCTAAACATTGAAACATTGTTTACTAAATTAGGTTATGAAATATTCCTTTCCTTTTAAATAAAGTCTTCAGTGGGACTTCTAAAGTATTTTCTCTCTGCAGAAACTAAACACAATGTTGACTGACCTCATAATATTTCCTTCAGAACAAAGTGTGATCATGAACCTAGCCATCTCTTCCTGCACCGTCACACTTGGGCCTGGTCTCTCAGGTTCTGCTGCCTGCATGTCAGTGCTCACAAAATTCCTTGCTGCTGATTCGATTTCTCCAAGACCCTAAATCATTTAAAAAAAAATTGAAGCATTTGCAATTCTTTAGATAAAGCTTTTATCAAAATCAGAGCAACTATAAACAAACAGTTATTATTCTTAGATAGACGGTTATATGAAAAGTGATGCAACAAAATGTTCCATAACTGCCGAGAAAAGTAGATCATTAAAAGATATACAGGATAATCATAAAAATCACAGTACTCATCTGCTAACGTTACTCAAGTAATGTTACATTAAAGCTGGTTACCTGTTCATAAAGAATAAACATGCCAACAACAAAAACAAAAACTCACTTGGCACTGCGGTGTATTAACCTCCTGGTTGGCCATTTTATTGGATCGTCTCTCCTTTTCCTTTTTTATTTTTTAAATTTGCAATATAGCAGCCTCATCTCTGATTGGCTGGAATTATGGCATATTGTAACGCTGGGTTGTGTTGAGCAAGCAAAATGGTATGAAAGGAGCAAGAAAGTGAAACTCTGCACATACGAAAGAGAACGTCTGCGCACATCCAAATACTTTTTTAAATGCAAAAATGATTTTCATTCGCTCTAAATATTTTCTTATTTGCGAGATGAACATTTCTCCGCAAAACTCAGTTCCCGCACGCGCAGTTCATGCCCTTTTGCAAGCTCAAAATGTGATCTTGCGCACGCAGAATTGCGACCGAAATCAAACCCCATAATTTCACCCTCTCCCCTGCTGCCATTCCGGCGACTACTACAGTGATTTTCTACGTTCTCCGTGAATATCTGCGTGAACTCGTACTAGATCAATGTACTCCCAGTTACGAGTTCTGGCGTCACATAGCCCGCAAAACCATACAAAACAATGGCAGCCCCTACGGATCCAGTGTCTCTGCAGGCGGTACACGGTGAGAATACACTTTAGGACAATATAACGTTGCAGTCAAATTAATAATAATATAATAATCATAATAATAATACAAAATAAGTATGTATATATACACACGATTATTTATTACAATGTTATGTGTCTGAAACAATAAGTTTGTATATTGCGCTCAGGTAGTTTGGTTTGACTGGCCTGGAACGCTACAATGTCGTGAGTCGTGGTTTGAAGTCGTGATTTACGTGCTTAAAAACCTGCCTGGAACGCAGCAATAGACAACAAACCAGCACAGGACTCCTTTTTCTCTTGATTAATGGCGGATTGCAACCAACTTTTAAGTGCATACCGCCACCTACTGTACAGGAGTGTGTAACATCATGCTATTTAATTGTTTTCATATTCTACCCATCAACCCCGTGGCTTTAAGAAATTTAAAAAGTGCTGTTCTGGTAATTATAATCCCTTTTCCCTCTCCTTCTGTTCCCAGTATCCCCATCAGATTCCATTCCCGTCCTGCTTCCTGAACCCCATCTTGAAACACCCGTCTTCCCACTTCATATAATATACAGTGTAATATGTTCAACATTTTCTTTAACCCCACACTTTTCACAGTATTCACTATTCCTTTTCCCCATTAAAAACAAAGTGCTATTCAATCCTGTGTGGTCCACTCTCAGTCTTGTCATTATAATTTCCTCCCGCCTAGTCTTTTCTTTATACTTTTTAATACGGACAGATTTTTGTACTTTATGATATCCCCTTCCTTTCGTGTCTTCTTCCCACCATTTCTGCCATATTCTCATACCTTTCTCTCTTATCACCGTTTTTCCTTCTCCTTTTCCAAGTGGAATTGGACTGTTATTTCCTTCTGTAATGCATCTTTTGCTAGTTTGTCTGCACTCTCATTTCCTTTCACTCCCTCATGTGCTGGCACCCAACAAAACTGAACATCTATGCCACCCCGATGTAATCTTAGCAAACTGTGATGTAGTTCTAATAGTAAGTCTTCTCTGGCAGATTCCATTGACTGTATCCTTTTTATGACAGATAATGAGTCTGTGCATAATACCACCCTATCAGGTCTTACCTCTTCAACCCATTGTAATGCAATGATGACTGCCACCATTTCTGCTGTGTATACAGATAACTGGTCAGATAATCTTTTGGACATATTTATTTTGAATTCAGGAATATGTATTCCAACTCCCACACATTCCTGTTTGCTCTTGGATCCATCTCTATAAATTCTGAGATAATTATAGTAACTGTTCCTTATATAAATACTTGTTGTCTTAATTCCCACTTCCTCCATTCTCTTTTCTTTTCCAGGATACTAAAATCTATTTTTACCTCTGGGAAAAACCATGGTGAAATATTACTAACTGGGGTAGACGTGATGAAATCTAAGGCTTTTAATCCATATTCCTTCACTTTCTTTTCCCTGGTCCATCCAAACCCACGCCCCTGATACTTGTAATATTCCCAACAGTCCTGTATGGTCTCCTTAGTAGGGTTCTCTTTCCCCCTTTCTTTCAATCGAATCCAATAAGCTAGTGCAAGTTTTTCTCTTCTTAACTTCAGTGGGGTCTCTCCTGTTTCTATAAGTATTGCGTTAGTGGGTGTTGACTTAATAGCTCCAATGCATACACGTAATGCTCTATACTGTAATCTATCAATTTTTTCCAATGATGTTTTTGCTGCTGCACCATAAATTATACAACCATAATCTATTGATGACCTCATGCAAGCTCTATATATGTCAATTAGTGATATTTTATCTGCACCCCAATCATAACCAGCCACAGCTCTCAGTAGGTTTCTAAGTGCTTTATGTGTGTTTTCCATGTATATTTACTATCAAACCATAAACCCAGGTACTTAAATTAAGTACACATTTACACACTTAAAAACACAGAGGGTTTCACAGCAGATTCGTACCTTTTGCCCTTCTTCTAGTGATTCTTTTTCTTTTCTTTTTAAAGGAACACTCCGACTTTTTGGGACTTTAGCCTATTCACCGTATCCCCCAGAGTTAGATAAGTCCATACATACCTTTTTCATCTCCGTGCGTGCTATAAGTCTGTTTGACGCACCCACCGCTAGCCTAGCTTAGCACAAAGACTGGATGTAAATGGTTGCAGCTAGCATACTAATCCAAATAAGTGACAAAATAACGCAAACATTTTTCTATTTACATGTTGTGATTTGTATAGTCACAGAGTGTACAAAAAACAAAGTCACATGAGACACAGACATATTTTAACCGTATAAATACTGGGAACTATATTCTCTGAAGGCGAAGCACTGCTACTTGGGCGGAGTGATAACCGCAGCACCTGAGACGCGCTCTCTGCTCCTCACCACGGCGCGTCTCAGGTGCTGCGGTTATCACTCCGCCCAAGTAGCAGTGCTTCATCTAGAATCATCTAAGGGGGGATTTTCCCCCCATTTTCCAAAACGAAATTCAGGCCCTGAATTAAATTAAATATTTAATAATCAAATATAACGACTAATACAACGTGTCACCAACGCCGCCTCAGATGCGCTTGTCAGAATGTGTGACTTGTGGACGTGCTCTTCCTGGAACAACGCACTTAAAACGGCAACTAAACCCAATGAATTCACACCGATTTAATAAAATAGTGTTCTCATGTTATGTAATATGACAGTCCCAAATTAATCCTCGTTATTAGTCGTGCATTCTGCTTGAGCGGCGCGCGCTGAATGAATAACTTAACTGTTGAGCACTTTGCTAGCACGTTATTTAACTCAAAGAAACGCATCCTATGAGATTAATCAGATATATACAAAATAAACATAATATTACAAATTATATCTGCACAAAATGACGTGAATGCACAAGTGAACTTGAACTAATGCCATACAGAATGACTCATGTTGTGGACGCGCTCTTCCTGGAACAACGCGACACGGCAACTAAACCCAAATAATTCACAATGTTTTATTACAATATTGTTCTCTTTATAATGTTATATAATATAACAGCCCCAATAGTCGTTATTAGTCGTGCATTGCAATTTGAGCTGCGCGCGCTAAAGATCACGCTGCGTCAATTCTTAACCAAATGCATCCAATATGAGATAAATCAGATATAGATAGGCGCACACAAAATAAACTATTACAACTTACATTTGCACAAAACAAAAGGCAGCGAATGCACACGCAAACTTATAGTCATGATGAAGGTGTAAAATAGTCCCAAACATAACTCTTACATGTTTCGCGGTTGAGCAGCACACGCGCATGAACCTGCTTAATCGATGATCGATAAGGTTTATCGATTAAACGTGTTATCGACAATTAATCGATCGTTGATTAATCGTTGACATCCCTAATTCCATTAGTAATGACATAATGAATTCTGTGGCTCCACTAAGAGAAAAACGGCAAAAGGTTAAAGCTGAACCTTGGGTAACTAGCACCACACTTGAACTTAGAAGGGTTTGTCGTAGAGCGGAACGAAAGTGAAAAAAAGACAAATTACAAGCGTCTTATGAAATATATAGTCATTCATTACATACCAAAAAAGTCAGTAAAAGCTGCAAAATCTCAGTATTTTTCTGACATTATAGCAAAAAACTCCCACAAACCTAAAATACTTTTTACTATCTTAAATTCGGTTGTGAATCCTGTGAGTGCTGTCTGCTTTAATGCATCAACTGCAGTATGTGATAGCTTTTTTAAGATTTTCACAGATAAAATTGTTGATATAAGACAAAATATTGTATCCTCAAACTATGAGCCATCTATTTTTTCCCTTTGTCTCATCTTTTCAATTTCAGATTTCAGTTTTTTTAAATTCACTTAAAGATATAATTAAGAAACTAAAACCTACTACATGTCTGCATGACATTATTCCAACACATTTTTTGCTGCAGATTTTTTATGTTGTTGGACTTAGCATTGTAGGTATAATAAATAAGTCCCTTCTCACAGTGTTGTTCCTAAATACCTAAAACATGCAACTGTAAAACCCCTACTTAAAAAACCCAATCTCGACCCAACCATACTTTCCAATTATAGACTGATTTCAAATCTATCTTTTGTTTAAATTTTTTTAGAGAAAGTTGTTTTGGAACAACTACAGAGTCATTTGGAGTTAAATAGTGTTTTTGAAAAATTCCAATCTGGGTTTAGAAAATACCACAGTACTGAGTCCGCTTTATTAAAAGTTTTTAATGATATTTTATTGTCTGTTGACTCAGGGGATTCTGTGATTCTCCTACTCTTGGATTTAAGTGCTGCCTTTGATACTGTGGACCACAAAATTCTTATCTCACGACTTGAACAATGTGTGGGTATTGAAGGCTGCACTCTAGATTGGTTTAAGTCCTATCTGAATGCTAGAACGTTTTCTGTTTGTCTAGATGGGTTTTCTTCTTCTGTTTCTGTTTTGGACTATGGAGTCCCTCAGGGCTCCATTCTGTCGCCAGCTCTGTTCTCGTTGTATTTGCTTCCTTTGGGGACTATCTTCTCTAAACATGGGGTGTCATTCCATTTTTATGCTGATGCCACCCAGATTTATCGGCCTCTAAAGAAAAATGATGAAAAGGGCCTAAGCTTATTATCAGCGTGCGTGTCTGATGTTAAGTTTTGGTTTTCCTCAAATTTTCTGCATCTAAACAAGAGCAAAACTGATGTTATCGTTTTTGGTACCTCAGGTGTTTCTATTACTACCGACGGTGACCTGGGAGATTTGGCCCCCTATGTAAAACACTCAGTGACAAACTTGGGTGTTATTTTTGATTCTGCTCTTAAATTTGACAAACAGATAAGTGCCGTAGTTAAATCTAGTTTCTTCCAATTAACACTATTATCTAAGGCTAAGAGATTTTTAACATTTGCAGAGTTTGAGAGAGTGATTCATTTGTTCATTTCATCTAGACTTAACTATTGTAATTCTCTTTATATTGGAATGAGTCAATCCAATATTAGTCGTCTTCAGATGGTTCAGAATGCAGCAGCCAGACTTTTTGACTGGCACAAGGAAGTTTGATCATGTTACCCCAATACTGCGTTCGTTGCACTGGCTGCCAGTTTGTCATAGAGTTCATTTTAAAATTATGCTTTTTGTTTTTAAAGCCATAAACAAATTAGCTCTCTGATCTTTTGAAATTAAACGACTGTGCTAGATCATTGAGGTCATCTCAACAAAGATTGTTGATGGTTCCAAGATCAAGACTGAAGACGAGAGGTGACCGTGCATTTTCTGTTGTTGGTCCAAAACTGTGGAATAGTCTTCCTGTATCTTTAAGACTAATATCCACAGAGTCTGTTTTTTAAATCTAAACTAAAAACCTACCCGTTTTCACTGGCGTACAATTGTCCTTGATTTTAATGTTGAATTGTCAAATTGGTGTTTCTGATGTAAGCTTTGCGGTCTGTCTTGTTTTTAAGATATTTATTCTGTTGTACAGCACAATGGCCAACTACTGTTGTTTTTATTGTGCTATATAAATAAAAGTTGATTGATTGATTAAATTAATTTATCTTTTCCATTGGTTGCTGATATAATGTTAACTTTCCAACCTGACACTTGCGTTTGTTCGTGAACATCATATAACAGGATTTGCTTGTGGATATCTTAAACCCCCACTCATATGACCACTTTTCTACTTTCTCTACTGCTTTCCTTATGTTCTCTAACACGTATGTCACATTCCTTCCTCTCATCCATATGGCCCCATCATCCGCATATAGCGCAGATTTGATGTGTTTATCTAAATCTGAAAACATGTCATTTATCATAATGTTAAACAATACTGGGGTGATTGCACTCCCCTGTGGTATACCATTGTTTACATTAAACTCCATGGATACCTCTGATCCAACTTTCACTCTTATTTTCCTATTTGTTAAAAAATCCATTATCCAGTTATACATCCTTCCACCTAAACCCATTGCACTTAGTTTAATAAGCAGACCTTCTCTCCACATAGTATCATACGCCTTCTCTATGTCAAAACATACTATTGTCATCAGCTCTTTCATTTTCAATGCCTTTTCCACTTCATTACTTACTCTAACTAGAGCATCTGTTGTAGAGTGCCCTTTTCGAAATCCACTTTGTATGTTAGTGTGGCAATAAGCGGTCTAGGATCTTAATTATGAGTTAAAATATGGTGATACTTGTCGACTACGCCACCTTGAATCAATCAGGGAATAGACCCAGTAATTATACTAGGCCACACAGGTTCGTG